>NW_027339627.1:0-9570 GCF_000331145.2 Cicer arietinum | reverse complement strand
GGTGGGGGGGGGGTACCTACTCGCACTCTAACGATCAAGTAAGCATTTTTCAGAGAATCAAAGGTATTTTGAGTTAGAATTTATGTATACCTTTATGGCCTATTAGGTCATCCTTATATAGTGATTAATTCCTTCTAGAGTTTTTAGAAGATTCTTATTGTTATAATCAGATAGGGAATCCGTGATCTTTGGACCTCCCCCTGATGTTGGACGTGTGTCCCTATATATATATATATATATATAGGTTTAAAATTGAAATTATTAATAAATTTAAAAAAACTATTATTACTTTAAAAATTGAAATAAGCAAAACAATTTTTCAAGTTAAAAAAAATTATCAAAACATTTTTTATATTTTAAAAATTAATACACTATAATAGTTCATCTTATTCTTATTCATCTAGATACACAATATAATAACACTTCATTCTTTTAGAGTTTTATTTTAATTTCTTATTGTGATTTTTTTTGTTTCTCATATAACTATTCAATTTATTACTTAATATATATGATTATAAAAAATGGTAATATAAAGTAAGAAGAATTCATTAGTAAGATATTAATAGATCTATTTTTTTAATAGGAAATTGTATAAGAATTCAGAGTAGGAGAATTAGCTCCTTCAATATTAACACAAGTAATATTATCTGAATGAGGAAAGATGAATTCAACAAAACTATATCAAAAACTGCATAATGAGCTCAATGTGCTAGGAGGGCTACACATTTATTAGTTTCACGATTAATGAATACTACAAGTTGCCAACCATGAGAGTGGGTAAAAGTAGTTTTTTCTGCAAGAATCAATAACAGATGCTGAATAAGGCAATAACCACGATGAATAATGTTGACAACCACTTTAGAGTCTGATTCAATAATGATCTAGTGCAAGTTCAGAAGAAGAGCTACTATTAAACCAATAAGAATTGTCTCAACTTTAGCCATTAAAACATTCGATGACACAAGCTTTTTTAAGAAGGCATGTAGAGACTTTACTGTGTCATAACGTAATATACTAAGTTAATGAGATCCATTAGTGTTAATCTTGATATGCCTCGAAGGAGGCTTAGTACAAGTTACATGACATCTTGAGTTGGTTATACCTATTGAAACCAAACATTAATTTAACTCTGAAATTATAGTGTAAACTTGGTTGTGAATCAAAATTCCACAGTTTGTCCCCTATCTCAGAGGTTTGAGAAAATAATAACTTATTATAGTCTTTCCACAATGCAACCACAACAACACCAAAGAAGGTCTTCCAATTCCAAGGAGTAATACCCACATCATTACATGTTAAGTTCCAATCCAACAAAACTAAAAGCATTGACTAAAGAATTTACTCTAGTGTTCTTCTTTAATCATTCTATCCAAAGTTCCTTAATATCTTCACGATCTCTAAGGATATGCATAATTGTTTGTAGGGCATCATTGCTCCCACAACAAAAGAGTATCAGAGGTCATGCATTGACAACCTCGTTCTTCATTCATGAGTAATTTTCCATGAGCTATCATGCAAAGACTGGCCTTAATTCTAGCTAGCCCCTTCCAATTCCAGACTTCGGTAAAGAAAAAGATCATTCATATCTTCATTTTGGGAATTAGACATTATAATTTCATATGTTGATTTGATGGAGAATTGACCATTAGTATTAGGCATCCATAAGGCCACATCGTTCATGCCTAGAATTGGAGGTTGAACCAGCTTAATCGCTTTCCTCGTTGAAGCAGGAATATGCAGAATAATTTTATCCCAATTCCAACCCGATTGAGAACAATAGCTCGCCTGAGTATATTCAATTATGATCAAGAAATAATAAGACCAAATCGTTCCACTAGGTTGTCATAACTAGAGATCCACCTATCTTTCCAAAACGTAGTCTTGTTTCCTTCTTTAATAATCCAAGAAACATTATTACAAACATTCGACCACACTTTTGCAGTTGCTCTCCAAGTAGCAGAAGAGTTTGGTTTAATTGAAATATTTGGCATAATTTCTTCCACCACATTTATATTTAGCCTTCATAACTTGAAACAAAAGTTTCTTTAGATTAGCCACAAGTTGCCAATCAAGCTTACACATATATGTTTCATTTAAAGTTTTCATATTCCTAAAACCCAACTTTCCTCCAGCCTTTAGTTTGCAAACTTGTCGTGTACTCAATGAAATACAGGCACAAACACAGATCAAAGACATGCCCGCTGCGTAGAAGCAGAGACGAAGAATCAACCACCAGAATCGCAAAAATCAGAGGCGAAGCATCAATCATCATAATTGTTAGTAATTGTAAGAGTAGAGTTTAAGAGACAACCACTAGCATCACAATTTTCAATTTCTCGTGGGCATCTTAATCGACGGCCAGCGGCAGCGAATAAGGGCAGAACGGCGGCGCGAGAAGGCATGGAAGCTGGCGGCGGTGCTATTAGGGTTCAAAGTGTCCGTGTTATTATCTTGTTATAATGTTGATTTATTACATAATATTAATAGATATTTGTAGGCATAAAAAAATATGAGAAATATTTTTAAACAATTTATGTGATAAAAATTATAAATGACAAAAATAATAAATTATTAATTATTATGATATTAATGAATATTATATTTTTCATGATTCTCTTGCATGGTACAACTATTATTAATTAAGAATTCTCAAGGAAATTTGAACTCCGTGCTTTTAGACTATAATGCAAAACTCTAACCAATGAATGAACATTTTATGGAAAATAATGAATCAATAAACTACTCCAATCAAAAGATGTCAAAAATATATATTATAGAAATAATTCATGTTCATCTTTGTAATTCTAAATTCATATTATTCTTTTCGTTAGGGACATTTGGCATTCGTGCCAGGTCCACCGTAGTAAAAATAATTCCCCCACTCTTCACTAATCCCGGCTTTTATGTCATAACAATTTGGAGACTCTGCCATAAACTCGGGATCTGGCAGTGGAATAAAGTTGTTACTAGAATCCGCGACTTGTAGATTTTTCATATGTGCAGCTTTTGCAAAACCCTCCTCAGCAAAATGTCCACTACCCATTTGAGTGGTAGTGTGAGATCCTGTTGACATTGTATTCGCTATTTCTCCACCAAAATGAACTTCATTTGCATAATCCTTTAAGTTTGAGAACAAGGAAGATGGCCAGTACCCAACAATAGTTCCAGGTCCATATTCAAGCCACCAATGCCCATTAATTGGATCCTACAAGAAATAATCAAAGTAAACATTTAAAGAAATCCTATTGTTTTCTGATCAAGTTACTCAAACATGGACATAATTGTTCAGAGCAACATGGTAGCTGTCAACATGAGAAATGAATTAGGTCAAGTGAAGAAAGTAAAAGGGCAAGATAGTGAATAAAATATGCAAAAAGCAAAACATTAGAAATTTGTTAAATAATAAAAAATAAAGAAAAAAAATGCAAATTACTATTAATTAGAATATATTATCTTCAGTTGAAAAAGGAAAGGAAATTGATGTTTTCAAAGTGCTTCGAAAGATGTGAAAGAAACAACAATATTACAAGAGATCAAAAATAAAATATGTAGATAATAAAAAAATATAATAAATGATGTGGTGAGAAAAAAATAAACAAAAAATGGAAAAAGAAAAAATAAAATAAGAAATAATCTACGTAGAGTTAAATCATAAGGGAACTACATCAATTCAAAATTGCACTTGTGTAATGAACCAGAGTTGTATAATGCCACCAAATTCATTAATAAATTTTTTGTCGGAACTATCCGAATAAGCTTTGGTATCAGAAACACAAATTAAAGTTCATTTAATCCTTGTTTTAGTTGAAGTTTGAATTTGAGTATTTAATTAATTCGTCATTTTTATTAATCATTTAAGTTCAATAATTAGTTTCAACTCACTAGAATACAACGGTAGAAAACTTTGTGCACTAATTTTGCTCCCCTTTTATATGTAATTTATTGTGTTTTCAAAATAAATTATTATGTTAATGAAAATGTTTTAATAACTTTGCCATTACAAAATAACAGAATAAATTATGTTAACATCACATTTTTTGACAAATAAGTTATCAACACAATTTCTGTATTAAATAAAATTAATGAGTTTACTAAATTTATAATGGCTAATATAATTTAATAGAACCAATATAAATTTTATAAAAATAATTTGTTAAAGAGCGTAACATTCTCGGACTCCTAAAAATAAAACACATTCTTTAACCATATTCAAAAACATGTAACAAGATTTCCAAAATATTGGAGTATCCCACGCCCCCAGACATTCTATTAATCAAATCGACTTATTTATACAATTCTGAAGGCAATATTGAAGATTCAAACCTCATTATTGGAAAAAAGTTAGTAAAAAAAAAAAAAAGAGGAGAAAGTGAATTTGGCAATCTGAGAAGAAAATTACCTTCCAGATCGATAAAGTAATAGAAACTTGGTGTCCGTTATATACAGAAGTTGGGGAAAGTGCTGCTCCGAGTACAACGCTGTTGCTAGTTTGAACAAAGCCGGTTTATAATAAATAAAGCATCCAGTTTTTTTTATATGAATCAGCCTGCAATTATTACAATTATCATTTTCTTTATATTTAAATTGAGTGTATATTATGATAATTTTTTTTATATGTATCAGCCCGCATTTATTATAATTTTTAGCAAATATAAATTAATTTTTTTCTAAATGTGCCCTCTAAATAGTAGTAAATGCAGCATTCTCAATTCAATATATTATTCTTTTCATTTGTCATAATGGTAAACGAACTAATAAATAATAAAATTAATTTAATAAATATATAATTTTGTTTCTTTTATTTATATAATTTTCTTAATATGTATGAAATAGTGAAATATATCAATTATTGAGATAAATAAATACTACATAGTACTTTTCATGTCACTATTATTAGCATAAAAATATGTTTTGAGGTAATTAAGAAATTCAATTAAGTGCAATTATGTTTCGGAACATAAGTCAATTTGCTTGAATTTTGGTATATTCCCTTCAAGTTTCATGTGTTTTTTTATATTTGTTTAATGATATCGACGATAGGATGCTGCAAATGGGAGATGGAAGTTTAGGAATGCCAATACATTGAGATATGTAATTTTTTCATGGGATGTTTTTGCATTTTAATTTTTGTTTCAAAAAATATAAAATATCAAAATAATTTACTAAATCTTTTTTTTAATATAAACATTCAACAATTGGTATTTAATACTTTTTAATTAATGAGGTGTATATTAGCAATAATAGCATTAAATAGTTCAAAAATAATTAACGTTTACTTATAATTATATTAAGATAAAAATTTGAGTTATTTTTCCTTATAATAGTAAATAGATCATGTAATGTAGTAAATTATTTGAGGTCCTTTACTTTAATCCATTTACTTATTGTCCAATAAATAAAAAGTCTAGGGCGGTTATCTCCGTAGAGCTCCGAGTAGACCTGCATAAAAATTACTTGAGCATAATTTGAATTGCTAAAAATTAAAATATAAAATTAAATAAAATGATAAAAATGAGAGGTAGGTGGTTGAAACCAAATTAAATGCATTTAAGAACTAGTTTAAAATAAATTAAAAATATTTTATTTGTTACATTATTAATGTAATGTTTTTATGGCCAAAAAACATAATGGAAAAGTTTTATCTCTTCAATAATCATAAAATTATGACACCAATAAAAATAGTGACATTATTTTATTTTTTTGTTGATACAAATTTATGATGAGATAATTATGCTCTAATTCAAAGTAGGAAATTTTTTAAAGTTAATTAGACATTTACAAATAAATTAATATTTTTCTTTCTCTAATAAAAATTGTGACTTTAATTTTCACTATTTTAATAGTCTTTGATAAACCCGTATAAAAAATCAGTGTTATATAAAATGGTTTATAATCTTTAATTTGATAATATTGACAAAAAAAAAAAAACTAAATTTGTGCAAAAGGAATTGGGTGAATGAATGAATATTGATTAAGATGAAGTAACTTATGAGAGTAATAACTTGCCTGCCAACCAGCTTCTATAGTGTCGACGTATTTTCGAGGTTCATAAGAAATGATCCACATTTGAGTCAAACTAAATTCATTTTGAGTTTCTACGTGGGGGGCCCACACGTTAAAGGTAGCCTTTCCTCCATAGAACTCACGCCCATCAACAGATCCAACTACATGCTGTGCAATGTAGAGCAATAAATTATAGGTTTTTTAGTGTGTGTTGTTATTTACATAAATATAGGAGATATATATGTCCTATGTGGAGGAACTCTAAAGTATGATCGATATTAAACTCTAAACGACGGCAAATAACATTATTAATAAAAACACGTTGAGTGTACGTTAGCTACTCCCACAAATATTTGATAGAATACATACACTACTCCCATTCCTAACAATTATGGGAGTTACATTAAAAAAATCTATCATACCTGAAAATGAAACAAATAATTTAAACAGAAATCATAAAATTATGTGATATTTTTAAATTGAAATTGGATTTATTTTTATGACAAAATAAAAATCTCAAACTAAATATTTTTCTTTTAGAAAAGCAAAAGATATACATTGTTTATTACGCTTTATTGGGCTTTTTTTTTGGGGGTACATTTGTTGAGTACAAGGAGAATTAGTAATATATAGGTTCAATTTTGAACCTATAAAGAAGACTAATATAAAATACAAAACGAAATAAACATTTGAAATTCTCTAATAAGTCTAAAATTATTTATTTCAAAAGTATATAATGAAAAATTATATACATGATTTGTAAGATTTATGGGTCACATATGTAATTAATTAAAAAGTGTGTTAGGGTCATTATATAATTAGCCAATAAACTAGGGGTCAAATAATATATAATAGTTTATGGCTAAAGAGCATAATAGTTATGAAAATTAATAGTGTAGATACCAGGCAGTTTCTAATTTAATGAGGGGCTGAATTGGAAATACTGCAATTTGGGATATAACTAATAATAGTTATATATAGGGGTAATGGTCCCCAAGGCAAACACAACAAGACTATTCAGTTTCAAAACCCTAAAGGAGAAAACTCTCTGGTTCTCTCTATCCCCATCAAGAGAGCAAGGTCTTCAGGGTGTTTTGCTGAGGAAGATCACCCAACCCATTGGCTCTATCATCATCATCCCAGGATTTCATCAATGGCAATTCCCACGGGTACGCTTCCGCCCTTGGTTATTCATCATGTAATTGGCATGGATAGTTAACAAGTGGTATCAGAGCCTACCATGTTTAATTCATGATGAAATTCAGTTATTATCTTTATTTTAGGATTCAATTTGGGAATTTTGACATGATTGAAATCTTAGGGTTTGAAATTTGAGAATTTGGATTTTCAAATTACAAACTTATTGTCCATGTTTATAATTCTAGATTTTTTGCTTGAATTATTTTAATGAATTATTTTTTTTTAATGAAGCCTAATTATTTAAATAATTTTTAATCAAGCAAAGTATTTATTAAGTCTTTGGACAGTAACACCAACTGCTAGTGGTACTCTTGTTGCAACGATCAAATATTGACAATAAGACATGTCAAACAATAAACCTTCCTTTGGGCCGATTTACTGCTCACATGTATACCAAATAATTGTCACACATTTATCATCGCAGGTGTACCATGTAATTCTGCCAAATATTAACCTTCCTTTGGGCCGGTCAATACCCGCATGAATAAACATATACACAGCCATTTGACACTCTTCACGAGCAATTTAGACAAGAGAGGTCACTTTGGCGACGTCAAGTTTTAATTAACTCATTCAAAAATGTCAAACTTGACTTGAACATATATTTATTATATCCAAATAAAACAATATTTCAAAAATATTGTTCACTAATATAAACTTTATTTTATTAGTATTAAAAAAATATTTATATCCAAATAAAATAATATTTAAAAAATATTGTTTATATTAGTGAAAAATAATTTTTTATTTTTTTAATATTGTTTTATTTGGATATAATAAATATATGTTCAAGTCAAGTTTGATATTTTTGAATGAGTTAATTGAAACTTGACGTCGCCAAAGTGACCTCTCTTGTCTAAATTGCTCGTGAAGAGTGTCAAATGGCTGTGTATATGTTTATTCATGCGGGTATTGACCGGCCCAAAGGAAGGTTAACATTTGGCAGAATTACATGTACACCTGCGATGATAAATGTGTGACAATTATTTGGTATACATGTGAGCAGTAAATCGGCCCAAAGGAAGGTTTATTGTTTGACATGTCTTATTGTCAATATTTGATCGTTGCAACAAGAGTACCACTAGCAGTTGGTGTTACTGTCCAAAGACTTGACATCAATGGTGCACTGGGTATCTTGAGATGGGTTAAATTCCATGATTTGAACATATGTATTTATTTATTTATTGATTTATTTTGTTATAATGTGAGTTTCTAAGTTTCGTTCTTTATTTAATTCACAGCATTGGTTGCTTCCATATCTGCAAATTTGAGTTCTATTCCTGTCCTTAATGGGACAAATTTTAAGGAATGGAAAGAGAACATTTTGATTGTTCTTGGCTGCATGGATCTAGACCTTGCATTAAGAATTGAACGACCCCCTACTCCTAAGGACTCTAGTTCTTCTGAAGAAAAATTAGAGTATGAGAAATGGGATCGCTCAAATCGCATAAGTCTTATGATCATAAAGCGTGGCATTCCTGAAGTCTTTAGAGGTGCTGTCTCGGATGAGATAGATACAGCTAAAAATTTCCTTGCTGAGATGGAAAAATGCTTTGTAAAAAGTGATAAGGCTGAAACAAGTTCTTTGCTTCAGAATTTAATTTCCATGAAGTATCAAGGCAAGGGAAATATAAGAGAGCACATTATGATGATGTCCAACATTGCTTCTAAGCTTAAAGGACTAAAGCTTGAGTTGTCAGATGACTTACTCATTCATTTAGTATTGATGTCTCTTCCTTCACAATTCAGTCAGTTTAAGGTGACTTATAATTGTCAAAAGGAGAAATGAACTCTTAATGAGCTCGTTTCATTATGTGTGCAAGAAGAGGAAAGGCTGAAGCAAGATATGACTGAAGTGCTCACTTTACTAGCATCTCTAAAGACAAGGGCAAAAGGAAAAGAATTGAGGAGCCCAAGAACAAAGCTGCTGCTAAGGGTCCAGAACAAAAGAAGCAAACTAAGGATAACAACTGCTTCTTCTGCAGGAGTTCTGGACACGTGAAGAAGGATTGTGCCAAATATCACGCTTGGCGTGTTAAGAAAGGTATGATTCTGTCTTTGGTCTGTTCTGAGGTTAATTTAGCTTCAGTACCTGGAAACACTTGGTGGTTAGACTCTGGTGCAACTACTAACATCAGTGTTTCAATGCAGGGTTGCCTGAACTTCCGAAAGCCTAGTGATACTGAAAGATGCATCTATGTAGGAGATGGGAAGAAGGTAGAAGTTGAAGCCATAGGAAAATTTAGATTATTATTAAGTTCCGGTCATTATTTGATTTTAGAAGACACTTTTGTTGTACCATCGTTTAGACGGAATTTGGTCTCTATTTCTTATTTGGACAAATCAGGATATTATTGTTCATTCGGG
>NW_027339626.1:0-2102 GCF_000331145.2 Cicer arietinum | reverse complement strand
CCGGGCCAAAATCCAAAACACAATAAATACATAAAGTGTACTTTAAAATTATGGGTCTTACATGTTTCTTCGTCTGCCTCTGAAAACTGAAGAGTGCTTCTAGTTAGCATGCCTCCAATGAGTCTGCGCGTCTACCTCTAAAGATTCAGCTTGCCTCTAAGGTGCTAGAACTAGGTTGGTTTTATACTAAGAGTTTTGATGATAACGAAAGTATTTTATGACAATAATATATTTGACTTCACTTAGTATGAAATAAGATTCTTGTTTTTGAAGAAAATCTAAAATAAGATTTTATTAATATTTATTATTGAAGAAATTTTTTGACCAAATTGAAAAGAAGATACGGTCAAATGTTTTTGAAGAAAATCTAAAATTAGATTTGATTCAGATTTATGATTGAAGAAAATCTTTGACAAAGTCGAAAAGAAGATATAGTCAAATATTTTTGAAGAAAATTTAAAATAAGATTTGATTTAGATTTATGACTGAAGAAAATCTTTGACCAAGTTGAAAAGAAGATATGACCAAATGTTTTTGAAGAAAATCGAAAATAAGATTTGATTCTTATTTATGATTGAAGAAAATCTTTGACCAAGTTGAAAAGAAAATATGGTCAAGATTGGAAAAAGGTTTTATCAAGATTTATCACAGGAAGATATGAGTTATTTACAAAAAGATTTTATTAAGATTTATCTACAACAAAATATGAACAATATCAATCTGAAGAATTTATAAACTCAATCTGAACAAAGTATGAACAAAATCAATCTGATAAATTTACAAACTCAATCTGAACAAAACACAAACATAATCAATCTGAAGAATTTACAAACTCAATCTAAAGAAAATATGAACAAAAAAAATCTAGAAGAACTATTCATATTGGATTCAGAAATAAAGAATTGGCTAAATATCATATTATAAATATATATATATATATATATATATTGTTCAGAATTATTTTTGAATAAGATTATTGTTGACCAAGTTAGGAATGAAGATACATTTCAGAATTAAACAAGGACTAAAATTAAAGCCCTAATTTTATCTATAAATAAATACTTAAGGCTGAAGAAGAAGATTATCGAAAAATCATAAAAGAGTAGAAGAACCCAAGGTCAAAATTCCATATTCATCTTAGAGTTCAAAGAGAGAAACACTTTTTCGAATGAGAAATATTTTCTAAGTGTTCTTCTTAGAATGTGATAGTCATTGTTATAATCAGTTTGTTAGAAGCAACTACTCAAGTTCCAAACTTTTCTATTCAAACCTGACAGTGGCGTTAGTGTGCCTTCAACAATCTAGGGTTGTCAGATTGTATGGAGAAGACTTAGCTGGTAGAGTCAAGGTGTGTGTTGCTCAAAATTCTGGGGTTGTCAAGTTGTTTGAGAAGATTGGCTTGGAGGGTCAGGTGCTTTGTAATTCAAGTTGTTGAATTAGTTAATTAAATCCTTTTTGAGTGAAGGAACTAGATGTAGCTAAGTTATGGGCGAAGCATGATAAATTAATTGTGTTACTTTATACCTGCACTCCTTAGTTTTATTATTGCTTCCACTTCAAGTAAATCATCAAGATTGAGCCAATTTAGTTAAATAATGAAAATGTTATCAAGTTAGTTAGTAAATACACTTCAACCCCCTTCTCGTGTTTGCACCTTCATAAAGAATTATGTTTCTCTGAAGATTTAACGGTGCCTCAAATGAATAGTAATTGTAGAATACCTTTGATGAACAATAACTTTATGATGCCTCTAATGAAGAGTAATTGTAGGATGCTTCTAATGAACAATATTTTTTAGCATGTCTCTGAAGTTTGAAGGCTTTGTTCAAGTATGAAAGTTTTTTGTGATTATATCAATGGTTAAACTCACGTAACTAGGCGTGGCATCCATCGGCTTTTCAAGTCACGATCTCCTCAAACTACTCAGGTACGTACCACCGATTATGTATTATAAACTAAGCCTTGAACCATTATCAATCATGGACCATGTGTCCTAAAAATAGAACACATTCATAAGATAATAATCATGAAACAATAATAGGTCATAGGTGTGTGAAGGCCCATTGTCCTTAAGAATTTATTATGAAATCCCTCTGATTCGT
>NW_027339625.1:493-949 GCF_000331145.2 Cicer arietinum | reverse complement strand
AATCTTGTGCATCCAATAGGTGTGTTTGTGTCATTGGATGAACATTTAGGTCATTTTCGTCCTCCCTAGGCTTATTCTTGTCCAATTAGTGTTTTTAACAAATCTTGTGCATCCCATAAGTTCATTTGTGTCATTGGATGAACATTTAGGTCATTTTCATCCACCCTAGGCATATTCTTGTCCAATTAGGGTTTTTAACCAATCTTGTGCATCCAATAAGTTCATTTCTATCATTGGATGAACAATTAGGTCATTTTCATCCTCCCTTGGCTTATTCTTATCACATTAAGATTTTTAACCATTCTTGTACATCCAATAAGTTCTTTTGTGTAATTGGATGAACATTTAGATCATTTTTGTCCTCCCTAGGCTTATTCTTGTCCAATTAGGGTTTTTAACCAATCTTGTGCATCCAATAGGTGTGTTTGTGTCATTGGATGAACATTTAGGTCATTT
>NW_027339625.1:0-357 GCF_000331145.2 Cicer arietinum | reverse complement strand
TCTTATCCAATTAGGGTTTTTAACCAATCTTGTGCATTCAATAAATTCATTTGTGTCATTGGATGAACATTTAGGTCATTTTCGTCCTCCCTAGGCTTATTTTTGTCCAATTACGGTTTTTTTACCAATCTTGTGCATCCAATAAGTTCTTTTGTGTAATTGGATGAACATTTAGGTCATTTTCGTCCTCTCTAGGCTTATTCTTTTCCAATAAGGGTTTTTAACCAATTTTGGGCATCCAATAGGAGTGTTTGTGTCATTGGATGAACATTTAGGTCATCTTCGTCCTCCCTGGGGTTATTCTTGTCCAATTAAGGTTTTTAAATAATCTTGTGCATCCAATTGGTGTATTGTGTC
>NW_027339624.1:11923-12000 GCF_000331145.2 Cicer arietinum | reverse complement strand
TTGTTATCTGATCGTGTGTCGGTTTAGGTGACTTGAGTTGTCAAGTCCAATATGATTATTATGTGTTGTTATAGTCG
>NW_027339624.1:0-1158 GCF_000331145.2 Cicer arietinum | reverse complement strand
TCGATGTGCCAATCGATTTGTGTGTATTTGCCTGAAAAGTTCTTACCAGATGTTTAGTTCAATCGATTTCCCAATCGATTGCAACCAAACTTAACATGATTGAAATTTTCACAATAGATTGTCCAATCGATTGTGTTTGTCACAGGTGAAGTTATTTTGCAAATAGTACTTAAGCAATCGATTTGCCAATCGATTACCCTCAAAACTGGAGTGTCACTGTGACTTGTACAATCGATTTCCCAATCGATTTGTTTCAATCAAGTTTACTTTGTGAAATGTACAATCGATTTGTCAATCGATTAGCGTGTAAAACAGGGTGCCACTGACTTGTGTAGTTTTCATTTCTAATTGTGTCATTCGATTGCCCAATCGATTATACAATCACAAACAGTTGTGTTTCCTTACACCCTTGTTATGAAATCGATTTCCCAATCGATTTACTCAGTCAAAATTCAACTTTTGTTGATTTCTTGTGTTCCAAGCAATTTGTTTCAAGTGTGTAGGATTGGATTGTTGTTCCTGAAATCTTGCTCAATTAAAATATTAGATTTATCATATGATGTATGAACATTGTATGTTTGTTAATTATGTCAAAACTAGGATTAAGAGGACTAAAGTCCAACACATTGCTGCTGGTAGTTGTTGTGCACAGATCCTTTGGATGAGGCAACACTTATCTGATTTTGGTGTTGACTTAGGGACTGTACCTATCTTGTGTGATAACACAAGTGCAATCAGCATTACTAAGAATCCAGTGATGCATTCTAGGACCAAGCACATAGAGGTAAGGCATCATTTTATAAGGGACCAATTTCAAAATGGGATCATTAAGCTGGAATATGTCAATACAGCTGACCAGTTGGCTGACATCTTTACCAAAGCTTTGCCCAGAGAAAGCTTCCTTTATATTAGGATGAAACTAGGGATCTTAGATCCTAGTGAGATCTGATCTTTGTACCAAATCACAGGAAACTTCTGGTGCTTGAACTATTTCCAGTTCAATCGATTGGGAAATCGATTGCTAGCTTGGCATATAGTTTAAAGAATTGATTGGAACATCGATTGTGTGGCCCCAGATTTCAAAAACTGGAAAGTTTTCCAGACTCAAGCCCGAGCGTCGATTTGGAAATCGACTAGTTCAGTATTTCACATTCTCCA
>NW_027339623.1:0-1078 GCF_000331145.2 Cicer arietinum | reverse complement strand
AGTCTATTCCCTCTTCTTGGTTGTAACCCTTGGCCACTAACCTAGCTTTATTCCTAGTAATAACACCATTCTCATCCATTTTGTTTCTGAACACCCACCTAGTTCCTATGACATGTTTATTCTCTGGTTTCGGAACTAGAGTCCACACTTGGTTTCTCTCAAACTGATTGAGCTCCTCTTGCATGGCTACTATCCAGTCATGGTCCATAAGAGCTTCCTTAATGTTTTTGGGTTCTATTTGAGAAACAAAGGCAGTAAAGTTGCAAAATTCTCTAAGTGATTTTCTGGTTGAAACTCCTTTTGAGATCTCTCCAATAATGTTGTCTATGGGATGGTTTTTGGTAAACTTCCATTCTTTGGGTAAATCATCTTCCCTATTAGGTTCTACACAGTCATCAAGGTTGGTTGGAGGTACAGGTTCACTAGGTTCTATTGGTTCAGACTCTACAATATCATCCAATGAGTTACCAACTATAGAAGGAGTTTTGTTCAGGTTTTCAGCAACCAATTCATCAAACTTTACATGAACTGACTCCTCTATACTTTTGGTTCTTTTATTGTAGATTCTATAAGCTTTACTAGACTGGGAATAACCTAGAAAGATACCCTCATTTGCCTTAGGATCAAACTTACCTAAATGTTCTTTGCCATTGTTTAACACAAAGCACTTACACCCAAAGACCCTAAAGTAACATATGTTAGGTTTTCTACCCTTGTATAACTCATAGGGACTCTTTCTAATTATAGGCCTAATAAGAACCCTATTCACTACATGAGTGGCAGTGTTTATGGCATCAGCCCAAAAGTATTTAGGAAGGTTAGAGTCCTTAAGCATGGTTCTTGCTAGTTCCTCTAAGGACCTATTCTTCCTTTCTACTACTCCATTTTGCTGTGGAGTTCTAGGGGCTAAATATATGTGTTGGATACTATGATGTTCACATTAGGTTTGAAAAGAATCATTTTAGAATTCACCTCCATGATCACTTTTAATGGATATGATTTTCTGGTTATTCTAATTTTGAACCAAAGTAGCAAATTTCTTAAAAGTTGAGAATTCCTCACTCTTGTGAGTCAGAAA
>NW_027339622.1:0-1400 GCF_000331145.2 Cicer arietinum | reverse complement strand
CTAGGTTTATTCTTGTCCAACTAGGGTTTTTAATCAATCTTGTGCATCGATTAGGTGTGTTTGTGTCTTTGGATGAACATTTAGGTCATTTTCGTCCTCCCTAGGCTTATTCACGTCCAATTAGGGTTTTTAACCAATCTTGTGCATCCAATAAGTTCATTTGTGTCATTGGATTAACATTTAGGTCATTTTCGTCCTCCCTGGGCTTATCTTGTTCAATTAGGGTTTTTAACCAATCTTGTGCATCCAATAAGTTCATTTGTGTAATTGGGTGAACATTTAGGTCATTTTCGTTAGGGTTTTTAATCAATCTTGTGCATCGATTAGGTGTGTTTGTGTCTTTGGATGAACATTTAGGTCATTTTCGTCCTCCCTAGGCTTATTCACGTCCAATTAGTGTTTTTAACCAATCATGTGCATCCAATAAGTTCATTTGTGTCATTGGATTAACATTTAGGTCATTTTCGTCATTCCTACGCTTATTCTTGTCCAATTAGGATTTTTAACAAATTTTGTGTATCCAATAGGTTTGTTTGTGTCATTGGATGAACATTTAGGTCATCGTCGTCCTCCCAAGGCTTATTCTTGTCCAATTAGGGGTTTTAACCAATCTTGTGGATCAAATAGGTGTGTTTGTGTCATTGGATGAACATTTAGGTCATTTTCGTCCTCCTTAGGCTTATTCTTGTCCAATTAGGGTTTTTAATCAATCTTGTGCATCCAATAGGTGTGTTTGTGTCATTGGATGAACATTTAGGTCATTTTCGTCCTCCTTAGGCTTATTCTTGTCCAATTAGGGTTTTTAATCAATCTTGTGCATCCAATAGGTGTGTTTGTGTCATTGGATGAACATTTAGGTCATTTTTGTCACCCCTAGGCTTATTCTTGTCCAATTAGGGTTTTAACCAATTTTGTGCATCCTATAGGTTTGTTAGTGTGATTGGATGAACATTTAGGTCATTTTCGTTCTCCCTAGGTTTATTCTTGTCCAATTAGGGTTTTTAATCAATCTTGTGCATCGATTAGGTGTGTTTGTATCATTGGATGAACATTTAGGTCATTTTCGTCCTCCCTAGGCTTATTCATGTCCAATTCGGGTTTTTAACAAATCTTGTGCATCCAATAAGTTCATTTGTGTCATTGGATTAACATTTAGGTAATTTTCGTCATCCCTAGGCTTATTCTTGTCCAATTAGGATTTTTAACAAATTTTGTCAATGAATAGGTTTGTTTGTGTCATTGGATGAACATTTAGGTCATTGTCGTCATCCCAAGGCTTATTCTTGTGCAATTAGGGGTTTTAACCATTCTTGTGGATGAAATCGATTGGTAAATCAATTGATTAATGTGGTTTTCAGAAACTATATAAACTGTCTTCAATCTGTCTTTCAATAACATGA
>NW_027339621.1:0-1082 GCF_000331145.2 Cicer arietinum | reverse complement strand
TTCCATGTACCATTTGTTGTTGTGTAAATGTTTTGGATTTATATATGGAGAAACTTTTCCGCTGCTTAAAAATTATAATGACTCAATTATGTATCCAATGGCATTTCTTTATTTATTTCTATGTTTAAGTTTAATTACTTTTGAAAAAAAAATACACCCTCGCTTTGAAAATCGGGGTGTTACACAACTGTTGTTCTATCTTTATCATTTTTCTTCTCTTTGTCTTCATCTCTTTCCATTGATTAATCTCTCTTAAGATATCTGCAATTTTTTTTATGTGGCCCGCTTTGCCACAATGATAGCATATCACTTCTTTTCTAGTCCTCGACTTGCTTTTTGACTTGTTACGACTTTTACAGTTGTCGCGTCTATGGAAGTTTCTAGATTGACTTCTTCCCCATGACTCTATAGCTAGTGCGTCTGACTTTGAGGAAGAACCAATCAAACCACGTTCCTTTCTTCGATGATTTTACATACTCCTTCATCTCTCATTTTTACTGTAACACCCCATATTTTTAAGAAATATATAATAATAATATTATAATAAATTATATTATATGTGTATTTGTTGTAGTGTGATAATTTCCTACGTGTTTTTTTCTTTTACTCTAATAATTTATTTGAATTATTAATATTAAATATAATTATTTAAATTGATTTTGGATAAATAAAAAAAATAAAAAAAAATATATAAGAAATAAACTTGTGTATTAGTACACTAATCTTTTAACATCACCGTTAAAAAAGGCGAACAAATAATAATAATGATGATTAAGAATGGGGAATCTCTTAATATGACTGTTTGCTTAACGTTTTGTTTTGAAAATCATTAAGTTAAATCGGTATTGAGAACGGGGAATCTCTTAATGACTTATTTAATTAATGTTGTTTGAAAGTCGTTTCGGTAAATGAGTATTAAGAATGGGGAATCTCTTAATATGACTGTTTGCTTAACGTTTTGTTTTGAAAATCATTAAGTTAAATCGGTATTAAGAACGGGGAATCTCTTAATGACTTATTTAATTAATGTTGTTTGAAAGTCGTTTCGGTAAATGAGTATTAAGAATGGGGAATCTCTTAAT
>NW_027339620.1:5320-6282 GCF_000331145.2 Cicer arietinum | reverse complement strand
ACCTTTTCATTATGGGGATTCTCAGACATTGACAGAAGAACCAAGAAGATATATTTTTTTACTAAAGTACACAGATTGAATTTTTTTTTCTTCTTTCTTCTTTCATTTTATTTTTCTTTTTCTTCTTTTTATTTCTTTTTGTGAGAATCACCACCCCAAACTTAAAAAGTTGCTATCCCATGAGCAACCCCAAACTTAGAATTTTTTCAAGACAAGAATTTTTTTCTACCTAACTCCAAGTAAGGTGATTTAATTAAAGTCAGGTATTTTGCTTGTAATGTAGCTAGTAACCGAAATAAAAGGGCAAGGCTCAAAGGGGCTAGCAAAGGGTAAAATTTTCATAGGGTAGTTAGAAAGGCTCAAACGACCAATAAAATTGCCTCAATGTATGCATAAATTACAAGTGATGCAAGTCAGAATTAGTGCAAGTTCTAGAGGGATAACACATGTCTGGATAATCACACAACAAAGAATTTAAGTGTTTAGGCTCAAAAGCTCACAGCTAGGATAATAAGAGAGAGTATGAACAATCAAAATAAAGCCAACATGCTTCTAAAAAGTTAAAATTGTATTTTTGAAAAATTGATGGCATATTAGCCTTCTACAACCATTTAGTAATCAAGAATGCATGCATTAGGAAGGCTTGTCGACTTGAGCAATAACATAATCTAAGAAATAAAATTTAACTTGCGAAATCACAAACAGAAATTTTAAGATTAAGTGCAAGTCAGTACGACTATTTTATCATAGTACACATTTAGTGAAAGGAAAAAAAAAACATGAATAAACGAAAGTCGAAATACACTGACATTAAACAACGAAAACGAGAAAACGGAAAGAAACAGGGCAAACAACAGAAAGAAAAAAAATAAAAGAAAAATAAAAAAAAAAATAAAAAAGGAAGAAAACTTCTCTCAGTTTAGTAGTTCAAGGATTCTCGTTTAGATCATCCGCTCCTGTTC
>NW_027339620.1:3892-5133 GCF_000331145.2 Cicer arietinum | reverse complement strand
AATAGAAGAAAAATAAAAAAAAAAATAAAAAAGGAAGAAAACTTCTCTCAGTTTAGTAGTTCAAGGATTCTCGTTTAGATCATCTGCTCCTGTTCCGTTATGGTCGCCAGTATTCTGGTGAGGTGCAAATAGATCAGTATAAAACATGCCTCTTGGTGTCTGTTGAGTGAAGGATGTACTTGCAACCTTAGTTCGTTTTGCTGGAAAAAAACGCTTGGGCGCGAATTCTGTCATTTGGAGCTGTACAATCGCTTCTCAACGCATCTTTTTGATTCCTTGCTCATACAAAACATCAAAACTAAGAGAACTAGAAATTAGAGACTAAAATTGGAACTAAATGGAGTAAAATAAATCTGAAATGCAATAAATAAATACGGTGCAAAGGATATAAAATTGGGTTGCCTCCCAATAAGCGCTCGTTTAGAAGGTGGCATATATGATAGGAAGAACACATCATCCTTCTCACCAAGAGATACATATTTCAAGTGAGGTGGCAATTTCTTTTTCTCTATATATTCATCTTCATTCCTTTTCAACTCCTCCCATGTAGTAGGGAAACGGGGGGAGTAAGATGATGATGCTTCTGACATGGCTAAAACCTCTTTCACCTTCGGATCTTTACTTTCTTTAACAACATCTTGGGGTAGGCATAACACTTTTTCTATTGGCATAATGTGTCCTTGATGTTCACCTTCTTCATCGACTATCGAATTAAAAATCTCAATTCGGTTGCACCCTTCTCTTTCGTTTAAATGCTCCATGGCTTTTAAAATATTGAATGTGACTGTTTCCTCATTTACCTTAAAGGTTAAGGTGCCATCTGCTACATCAATCATAGCTCGCCCTGTTGCTAAGAACGGTCTCCCCAAAATCAAAGGAATGTCATTGTCTTCCTCCATGTCTAGTACCACGAAATCCACTGGAAAAATGAACTTATCCACTTTAACCAACACATCTTCCACCACTCCATAAGGGTGTTTCATTGAGCGATCCGCAAATTGTAGCATCAGCTGTGTGTCTTTGACTTTTCCAATGCCCAGTTTTTTGTATATGGAAAGGGGCATAAGACTTACACTAGCCCCAAGATCACACAGAGCCTTCCCAAAAGTTCTATTTCCAATGGCACACGGGATTGAGAAGCTTCCAGGATCCTTGAGCTTCGGCGGAAGTTTTCTCTATAGTATAGCCCTACATGGTTCGGTTAGCATCACTGTTTCACCGCCGATTTTTCTTTTCTTCGA
>NW_027339620.1:0-2647 GCF_000331145.2 Cicer arietinum | reverse complement strand
GTCATCAGCACAATTTCCTTTCTTATGTGCTTCTCCGCAAAAGTTACACCTAAGAGGCTTCATCAGAGGGATCTGAGGGTGATATCTTAAAAATGTATGACTCAAGATTTGTCCCTCAATCATGCGACATATACCAGATATAAGACAAGTATCACCCTCTTCATATAATTGTAGTAGAATATCATCATTATAATCTTCCATGCTCTACAACGAATAGTTATCTCAAACAAAGGAGAGACAAACCACTAGACATGACATTAGCAAGTTCAACAAATAAAAAAAATAACATAAAATAAAATAAAATCAAAAATTTTATTGCAGAGCAAAAAATTTCAATTCAGTAAATAAATTAAATTCAATAGTGACATGGCAATCCCCGACAACTGCGCCAAAAACTTGATTGCGTTTCAGCAAGTGTACTGAATCGTTGCAAGTAATAATAAAACGGTAGTACCGAGTGTCGAACTCAAGGATTGCGTTTTACTATTGAATTATATTTGATTACTAGAATTGAACAAAAAGGTTCCCAAGTTGATTGAAATAATGTTTGAAATTAACAACAATAATAAAATTGATCTTTTATAATGAGAAAAATGTCAGGGATGAGTTTCACTTCGAATCCAACCTTGGTGTCTAATTTGATCCTAGTTACTGAATTCCTTTATTGAATTATTACCGAATTCTCTTTATTATTCTTGCCCTAATGTCTTAGTGACAGAACCTTTAATTCCAAAGTAACCCCTAATTCCTTAGTGGATTTAAGATTAGAATTAAGCATTACCGTATAGAAATTCTCTTGTAAATTATTGCTTTGCAACTAATTTAATTGGTTTCATGACCTGCACCTATGTCTAGACTACAAATTCATGAATTTCTCATCTCAAGCATTTGTAAAGTCCACTTCCGTTTCAAAATACAAATCGTAGAACATTTTAATGTTGATCAAGCAATAAAAAGCATTAAGCACAGAGATGAGAAAAATAATTCAATAAACTCATTCATATAACTAGAAATCAAATCAGAAAAATAAGGGTTTCATCTGGTTACACTCATCCCTAACAAATAGGGTTTAGTTACTCATGACAGAGATACAAAAGATAAGGATTAAAAAAGAATTACAAGAATGATTCATGGATGATTCTTGATAAAACTGCTTCAATCACGTTGGAAACGGCCGTCTTTGAGTTTCTATGCTAGGGCACAAGTCTCCCAAGTTCCCAAGAGTCAAAAAGATCCAAAAACAGTAAAAATATGTGTTTTTATGGTTGCTGGTGCGGGTCGCGCGCCCCAGGCGCGCTTGGATGCGCTTGGGCGCGTTTGGGCAGTAGCAGATGCTGGAAAAAGCGCTTGGCTTGCGCTCGGGCGCGTATCGACAGTGGCGAATGCTGGGAAAAAGCGCTTGGCTTGCCCTTGGGCGCGCTCCAGCGCTCAGCATCTGCTTTCATTTGCATTGTATCCGGTGTCTTCATGAAAGTTGTCTTCATGAAAGTTGTAGCTATGGATCCTAGCTTTCATTTGCATTTGGTTTGACTCCAATTGGACATCTACAACTCCAGATATGGCTGAAATACTCTACATGTGTCATGTTGATTTCTCACAAACATTCAGCACTGCACCAAAACACAACGCAATGTAAAATTAAGAAAAATTCCTACTTAATCACTAAAATAAAACATAAAACATTAAATTTAACTCAAGGAACAAAAATCAACAAAATATATCAAATAAATCCTTAATTTAACTAATGATTGAGGATAAATAAGACTAAAATAGTGGGAAAAAATGCATATGATGAAGAGTCATCAACTCCTCGCCGTCATCATCGTTAGACTTATCCTCGTCATAATCTAAATGACGACGACGACGAGATGACTCAGCATGTATGGAAGCAACACATTTTTTCAATGTTGCTAGCTGTATCTGAAGCTCTATAGTGCGTTTCTCATCCTCTTGTCAACGATGCTCTGCTTTCCTTAGCTTCTTTCGCACCTCTCGTGCCTCGTGCTCTGCTGCTTTTGCTCGCTCCTCAAATGCCGCTATCTATGCCACTTGGCTACAACTACTAGATGTTTCCCCACCTTTGGAAGCTTGTTGCAACTTACCTTGAAAAGTTTCCTACTCAAATAGAAAATAATGTAACATAATCAA
This sequence comes from Cicer arietinum, assembly GCF_000331145.2. Taxonomy (NCBI): domain Eukaryota; kingdom Viridiplantae; phylum Streptophyta; class Magnoliopsida; order Fabales; family Fabaceae; genus Cicer; species Cicer arietinum. The sequence continues at coordinate 499 of NW_027339620.1, read as the reverse complement.
ATTACTTTTACAGATCTTGAAAAGAGGGGAAGAGAGATCCGTGCTGCAGAGTCAAGAGGGTTAGAGGACTTCCGTCGTTACAATCCTCCTAAGTTTAAGGGGGATGAGAATTCAGAGAAGGCGGATCAATGGATCCAAGAAGTGGAGAAGATCTTTGAAATGATTAACTGCCAGGCGGGAGTGAAGGTCAGCTATGCCACTTATATGCTGTTGGGGGATGCTGAGTACTGGTGGAGGAGTGCAAGGTTATTGATGGGAGCAGCACACGAGGAGGTGAACTGGGAATCATTCAAAAGGAAGTTTTTAGACAAATACTTCCCGATGAGTACCAGGACTAAACTGGGTGACGATTTTCTGAAACTTCACCAGGGAAGCATGACCGTGGGCGAATATGCCACTAAGTTTGAATCGTTATCGAGGCATTTCAGGTTCTTCGGTGAAGAGATTGATGAACCATTCATGTGTCATCGTTTCAAAGACGGACTGAAGTATGAGATTC
>NW_027339619.1:11114-41000 GCF_000331145.2 Cicer arietinum | reverse complement strand
AAAATATGACACTAAACAAATCCATAAATGGCATTAAATGCATTTATACGCCAAGGTATGAACAAATCCATAAATGGCATTAAATGCATTTATACGCCAGTAACTCAATAAGAGAATGCTTAATAAGAATTAGTTTCCTTAGCCACTACATAATGGGTTTTTTTTTTTTACTGGACACTATATAATGGTTAGTAACAAGTAACATGGTATATATATTTTATGCAACTTCTGAGCTTTACAAGAATCCAAGTAGTGGACACAAACATGTCTAAAAATCCGACAATTTGTACTTCATTGATATGATATCTATTAATAATTTTTATATTGGGTCTAACTTATGAGTAAAGAAAAAGAAATATTTTGAATAAGTCAATGATAATTTCAATCATATGATCTTTAACAAACAATCATACTAAAATATGACACTAAACAGAGTTTTTTGTAGCCAAGGTATGAACAAATCCATAAATGGCATTAAGTGCATTTATACGCCAGTAACTCAATAAGAGAATGCTTAATAAGAATTAGTTTCCTTAGCCACTAATGGTTAGTAACATGGTATATATATTTTATGCAACTTCTGAGCTTTACAAGAATCCAAGTAGTGGACACAAACATGTCTAAAAATCCGACAATTTGTACTTCATTGATATGATATCTATTAATAATTTTTATATTGGGTCTAACTTATCTTTACAAAACCGACTTGTAAGGTGAAACATACCACAGTTGAACATGGGTTTTTCTTAATACACCCCCTTACATGGTTTTTCTTAATACAGCCCCTTACGTCCATCACTATTGGGTTTGATGCGTATATATAAATGGTGAATGTCCCGATTGAGTAGGCTCTGATACCAACTTGAATATTGAACTAATATTTATATACACGTGGGATATAAACTAAATAGGAATGTTATTGTTAGGACTCAGAGTAGTTGAATTAGTTCTAGAAGTTAGAAAATAATTAATGGGGTAATTAGTTAGTTAGGAGGTAGGAGCTTTTGTAGGTCTGTTAGTTATTTTAATTTTCTCTTTCAGGTTTGTTAGTACTTTCTGTTTCTATTTTCCTATTACCTAGGTTAGGGCTGTTTGATCCTTATCCTATTGTACAAAGAGCCAATAAATAAAGGTTCACTTCCCCTTAGAAAGCATTTTTGCCAAACTTAGAATTTCTCATCAACTGGCATTCCGATTGAAGGGTGCATTCACCTTTGAAAAGCGTATCTTCTCTTGCTATCCTTTCTTTATTAAATACAGCCCTTTTACTACTAACTTCTTTCAAAAGAACCTAACAAGCGGTTCGACCTGCCGGATCATCAATCATGGTGAGTGCCATGGAATCCCGTATGAAGGCTATGGAGGAATGGTCCAGCGAGCAAGAAAAACGAGCCAAGGAACAAGATGTCAAGTTGCAAGAATTGAAGAAAGATATGGAAGAGGTGAAAGCAAATTTGGCAGACGTGCCAGCCGTTAAAGAAGTTTTGTTAGAGATAAGGAAGAACCGCAAAAAGAATGAGGAGGAGGAGGGAAGTTCAAGCAAGAGTGTCAAATCTAAAGGCAAATACGTGGAGCACTCTCACACTGAAGAAGAGTACGAAGAACGACCATGAGGCTGGACACGGAAAGTAGAATTACCCATGTTCGAAGGGAATGATCCAATGGGTTGGATTGGTAGAGCAGAAAAGTTCTTCACTGTTCAAAAGGTGAAGGAAACAGAGAAGATGAATTTAGCCTACATCAGCATGGAGGGTAATGCAACTCATTGGTTCAAATTCTGGTGCAAGAAGGTCAACGATCCGTCATGGGAATAATTTGCATAGGCGTTAATTTGTCGTTTTGGAAAAGACATGCGTGGTAATGTGTTCGAACGATGAACAACCATAAAACAAAAGGGTTTGAGGACTACATTCAAGAATTCGAAGTTCTGATTGTGCAACCAGACGTGTCTGAAGAACAAGCTCTGGGATATTTCTTTGGAGGATTATGCAAGAACATTTGTAATTTGATAAAAATTCAAGATGCTCAAGATCTGGTGTGTGCCATGGATGTTGCGCGCGACGCAGAGGAGTTTTTGCATGAACCTGAGAACAACGGAGGTGTCGTGAATCGTAGAGCACACAGGCTTTCAGGCACTCTAATTCGAGTGCAGTGCTGGATCGGTTCGACCTAGGTGGGAAAACGTCCATGTCTCCTAACACAAATGATGCTGGACGTGAGAACGGAGGCAGAAACGCGACAAACTCCAGGAGAACAGAGCAGGGGAAAGTCATGCGAGTAATAACAGAAGGGAGGGAGTCCGAAATCTGTCGTATCAAGAATATTTGAAACATCTTGAGGATAGAAAATGTTTTCGTTGCAATCAACCATTTGGGCTTGGTCATCGTTGTGCTGAAAAAAATCTGAGTAATCATATTAGGGGAAGGTGATTCCATCTATGAAAATGGGGAATTGGTTCGAATTGAACTGAGTGATTACTCCGAGGATGAAGCGGACAGTCCAGACAAAACCAAATGCAGAAAAAGGGCATATGAAGTTGCCTGAAGCTGAAGAAGAGTCGTCAAGTTTGTAGTAGTTTGCAACCTTGAGGACAAGGTTGTTCTTTAGGGGTGCATTGTTAGAACTCAGATTAGTTGAATTAGTTCTAGAAGTTAGAAAATATTTAATGGGGTAATCAGTTAGTTAGGAGGTAGGAGCTTTTGTAGGTCTGTTAGTTGTTTAAATTTTCTGTTGCAGGTTCTTTAGTACTTTCTCTTTCTATTTTCCTATTTCCTAGGTTAGGGCTGTTTGATCGTTTGCAGAGAAAGCATCTTTTGCCAAACTTAAACTTTTTCATCAATTGGCATTCTGGTTGAAGGGTGCATTTTCCCTTGAAGAGTGTATCTGCTGTTGCTGTCCTTTCTTTATTAAATACAGCCCTTTTACTACTAACTTCTTTCAAAAGAACCTAACAGATATCCTATCATTAATCCTTAATTGATACTAACAGATCTTAATATAATAATAATAATATCAATATCTCAACAAATATAATAACAACAAAGAGATAGACAAACCTGAAGTATTTCTCCTAAAGCCTCTGCAGGTGCCATTCTTAGACCTCCTTTTCCCAAACCAAGCCTCTGAGATAACACTGCTCCGCTTTGATGAAACAAATAGCCATCATGATCATCCATTCAAGCAAGTCAACAAGTTCCTTTGAGAAGTGCAAAACTATTCATACCTTTTATATCTACTTTGGTGTTGGCTAAAGCAGAAACGATATAAAATCTCTGTTTCCTATCCTGTAAAATCATGCTAATCAAGACTTATCAGGGTTTTAAAAAACATGAAGTTTCAAAATCGTAATCTAAGCCACATTTGATGTAATTCTCTATAACATCAAGGATCGCAATGTCATCACAACCGCAACGACGATTTAAAATCATGGGCATAATCATACTTGAACAAAAGAAACAAGGAAGGGTTTTTTCTGCCTTGAATTTCTCAAACATTACCTTCAAAAATAAATTTTTACTCATCCCACCCCCTAAATTTCCAACATACTTTTCCTGCATGTAAGTGCATAAAAATATCAGGAACAAAAACATATGAACACAATATGCATAATACAAGCTAAATTATTTAAAAAAAATTTACCCCTTCCTCAACTGTCAAAATAACTGGATGCTCATACTGTGAAAAAGTAATCTGAAGCTCCTGAGAAATACCAAAAAATAAATAAATAAATCAGTACAAGAAAAATGATAAAATACAGAGCTAAATATATTTTGAGTCCATATAAAATTTATATATTGTTTTGTTTTTCGTATCTTTACCCACATTTTAGTCCTACAACTTACAAAACTAAGTGATACTCTAAAGTGTGCGTACAGAGACAAAACATGTTTTAAGATAATTGTAGGTATTAAAAACATATTTAACTCAAAACTATAAAGATTTAATTTATATAAAGGATATGTGAATAGTTTTTTTACGGTATCTGTCAATCATAATTAAAAGTGACTATAATCATCAAATAACACTAATGACAAATTAACAATGCATCATGGAAATGTAGGTTAATAATCGTCATCATCATCAGAAATAAAAGTGCACGTTGAGGTGACTACAGAATGCATAGTGAATGAAGATACAAGAATTGGTTTATCAAAAGGGTAAATACTACATAAGTCAAAGACACTTGAAAATAGAAGACACAAAAAATAAGGGAAATTCAAAATCAAAAGAGCGAAAGTAAATGGTGGAGTGTCCTAGGATTGAGAAATTGATTATGAAAGAGATAGAACCTTTAACCGCGCAAGAAGCTGTTCCTTTGTAACGCCCATCAGAGCACAGAAGAATGGAAAAGGCGTTTTTTAGCAGAGGAAGAAGAAAAGAAATCAATGCATTGACTATTACAACACAACAACAACGCCACTGTACCCGTGGCGTGTGCTTTTTCTTCTCTTGTTTTTTGGAATTTTATTAGTGAAGACATTTTGGTTTCTAAAAATAATTATCTGAGACAAAATAATTCAACCTCTGTTTTATTTTTTTAGTTTTTGAAAATTATTTAATAAACTATTTATGTCATTCTTCATAAACTATTTATAGGATTTATCTTTTTTCAATGTGGAACTTGAATTTTTCTAAATACATCTCGTCACACCAAACACTATTGTGTTTGGTGCATATAATATGACGGGTGATCCGAATTGATAGGCTTTGATATCATACTAGACATTTATATTAAACAAAATACATCTTCACAAAATTAACTTGTAAGGTGAGTGGTATCATTTTTTTTAAAGAGAAAGTAAAAACTGTGAGCAAACTAATAACTTCTTGATGTTATAAATCATGAAGATCATTCATGTAATGATCCTAGTGAAGCATAATTTCCAACACAAACATATAAAAAAAAGGTGATGCTTAGGTTGCCCATTGAAATATTGTGGGTAGTTTATCCATGATGATGTGGAACTAATGAAAATTAAACATATGTCTTCTACTATTTATGTCATACTTGTTGATGTGGATCTCAATGGATGCACAATAAAAGGATCTTGTGCTTAGTGTAAAACTCATGAAACCTAACAAGAAAGTGAGAGAAAACCTAAGAAAATTCTACAATTAAGAAGAGAAAGAAACATACAAATGGAATTAGATGAAAAGTGGTAAAACAATCGTCATATTCAACATGAAAGATAAGATCTAGTAAGAATGTTCTTGATAAGGATCTTGAAATGAATCAAGCAAAAACCTTCAGAAGCAATACTAGCTCTCTCTTTTTAGTCAATGATTGAAATTCTACTTTCATTAAAACCCCTCAAAATGAATTGCAACCAAAGTATTTATACTTAAGTATATCTATTAGTAAGGTTGCGATATGCATAGGACCAACAATAAAAAGTCCAATAGCAACACACTAGTAAACATGGAGCAATATACAACTCCAAAATACAAACAATCTAAACTTAAAACTAAACATTATTACAATTAAAATTCACTAAAAAAGAGTAAGGTAGTGTGGAATATCCTTGGGAATAATCTTGGTGTCCAAATATAAAGCAATTTGTTCTCCAAGATTCTCCCTTAATTTCTTCACTGTAGCCCTTGTCATGGGTCCACCAACCCCTTTGATATCCACATGTTGACACTTATAGTTTGTTCCTTGATTCTTATTATGCTCTCCCTCTTCATTAGAATTCGTCCTATAATTTAATGGCTTATTACCTACATCAAAAGGAAATAAATTGCAAATATTAAAAGTAACACTTACACTATACTCACCGGGAAGATCAAGCTTATATGCATTGTCATTGATGCATTCCACCACTTGAAAAGGATCACCACCCTTTTTTTAAGCTTGGACCTACTAAGGGGAGAAAATTGTTCCTTCCTAAAGTGTATCCAAAGCCAATCACGGGGTTCAAACACCATTTTTTTTTGTCTTGTTGGCATAGTGTTCAACCTTCTTTTCAATATTGGTCTTCACTCGATCATGCAAATCATGAATGTATTTGGCATATCCTCAATATCCTTAAGAAAACATCATTATTAAGAGGTAAAAGAAGCAAATCAATAGGAGTAAGAGGGTTAAAACCATAAGCAACCTCAAAAGGTGAAAATGAAGTAGTATTATGGGGAATCCTATTATATGCAAATTCAATAAAAGGCTAACATTATTCTCAAGCTTTCAAATTTGATTTTAAAAAGTTTCTAAGAAGGGTTTCGAGTTTTCTATTAATCGTTTCAGCTTGTCCATCCGTTTGAGGGTGGCATGTAATCGAAAAAAGAAGGTTGGTGCTTAACTTAGCTCACAAAAATGTTTCAAAAATGTGATCCATTAGATTTTATTAAATAAAATAGGTGATCCATTAGATTTACATAATGTCTCAATTTTAAGAAATAGATGGACAAAAATTACGAATCAGTTAAAATAAGGGACCAAAATTGCAAATTAGAAATAGAAGGACCAATATTACGAATCAGTTAAGATAGGGGACTAAAATTATGAAATTAGAAATGGAGGGAACAAAATTACAAATAAATTAAAATAGAGGGACCAAAATTGCGAAATTAGAAATAGATGGATCAAAATTACAAATCAATTAAAATAAAGGGACTAAAATTGTAAAATTAGAAAAATAAAGATTAAAATTACGAATGGGTTAAAATAAAAGACTAAAACTACATTTAAGTCTTAATTGTACTAATACAAAGTGAAAGCATACCAAACAAAGATTTATGTTAAAACTTGATTATTATTACATAGAAATCGATAGAAACTTTTTGACTTCTAGTATACAATCAACCAAAATAAACTGATGAGCAAAAGAGAAACCAATTAGTGACCAATGTAAACAAAATGTTAACTGATTGAACAAAATTTATTTACTTCATCATTTATGACAATGCAACAACTTTTCATGCATTTATGTGACAACATATATCGTGTATTGTTGTGTACGATAAATTATAATTAATTTATTATAAAGATATAAGATTGTTTTGGTGACAGATTTGAGTAGTTAAGGAATGAACTAATAAGAAGATTAAGAGTTTGGTCCTCGCTACATACATTGAGAAAGAGTCAAAATACAAATAATAAAATTAAAATGCAAAAAATAAAATTATAATCTAAATTCGACCCAAAGTTTAGAAACAAGCTAAAAATATTAATCTAAACTATAAAGAACTTTTAAAATACCAAACTAAAAAGCTAGAATCATATACCCAAATGCTATGATCAGCTTCCAACTTAATTCTTTTCACTCACAAACTTCTTGACTGTTGGGGAGTTTGGCATGATACTCTTGCGTTGCCATATTCTTGAATAAGAATGTATCGTGTGATTGGGAGGAAGATGCATTTGTGACCTTAGTGCGTTTAGCTTTTTGTTGGGTTGCCATTAGGTCTTGCAAAATAATTAAGCACATCCAACATTCACAATATTCAAGGTTAGGGATAATTAGTTTGAGCATGTCTCCCCTTGACAAAATAACCACAACAATTTCCCTGAATTTATCCAACAAAATTCAGAATGATAACAGTGCACAAAGATTGGTTGTGTCATTTTCTCAAACAGTTGGAGTGTAGTACATATTTTTTTGGTAATTAGGATTCAAAAGTGGTTGTGTCATTTTATCAAACAAGTTGAGTGCAAAGTATGAAATGCGTGAACAATCCATAATCATAAGTGACAATTTCAAACACTAACACACATTTGATTTCAGACACCCAACATGCATCTATGAACAATCTCTAACACTAACACAATTTCGAATTTAAATAACCCACATGCATCAAATAACAATCCCTACTTTTAGCATAAAATCGAATTCAAATAACCCACATGCATCAATTAACAAGAAGGCGTTGATAGTAACAATTTGAGAAAACTTACTTGATGATGGAAGAATGCTTGATAGGAGAAGAAAACTTACCTCTATTAAACTGAATATTAGGCTTGGAGTAGTAATGGGGATGTGTGTATCAGTTACTCTTGTGGAAGGAAATGTTTGTGTGAGAAACAAGGGTTTCAAAACGCAGCCTTGCGCTTCAGACCCAGATGATGTGCTTCAGGCGCGCGTGGACAGTGGCAAAACTGGGTGAAATGCACTTCAGACGCGCACGACTAGTGACAGAATTGGTGAAATGCACTTCAGGCGCAGATTCATGCGCTTCAGGCGCGCGCGACCAGTGGCAGACTGGCAAAATGCGCTTCAAGTGCGCGCGACCAGTGGCAGATTGGCAAAATGCGCTTCAGGCGCAGATTCATGCGCTTTAGGCGCACATGATCTAAATCCGAATAGTAAAATCAATCCCTAACACATCTTTTTGATTCCTTGCTCATACCAAACATCAAGAACTAATACAACTAGCAATTAATAACTAAAAATGAAACTAAATGGATTAAAGTGAAACTGAAATACAAAAATATCGTCCAAAGGATACGAATTTGGGTTGCCTCTCAATAAGCGCTTGTTTAATGTCTTGAGCTAGACATTCCACTTTTCAAGTGGTGATCAGATTGATGGACTCTGTCGAAAGTTTTGACTCTCCCGCTAAGTAAGGTTTGAGACTTTGTCCATTCACCTAGAAACTTCAGCTTGAGTGTGTATGTTTTAACTCCACAACACCATGTGGGAATACTTTGATTATTTTGAAAGGACCCAACCATCTTGAATTTAATTTTCTTGGAAACCACTTTAATCTCAAGTTGAAGAGAAGAACAAGTTGTCCTTCTTGGAAATTTTTGAACAGAATTTTTTTGTCATGCCACTTATTGGCTTTTTCTTTATAGATCTTGGCGTTTTCATATGTAAATTTTTGAAACTCCTCTAACTCGTGAAGCTGAAGAATTCTTGATTTGCCTACCTTGACCAAGTCAAAATTCAAGTACTTTGTCACCCAAAATGCTCGATGCTCCAGTTCAAGTGGTAAATGACAAGCTTTACCATACACAATTTGATATTGTGACACACCAAGGGGGGTCTTGAAAGTTGTTTGGTAGGCCTTAAGTGCATCATCAAGTTTCGTCGACCAATCTTTTCTTGAAACATTGACTGTCTTTTCAAGGATTCACTTAATCTTCCTATTTGATACTTCAACTTGCCCACTAGTTTATGGGTGATATGGGGTTGCCACCCAATGATGCACATTATATTTCTTTAGAAGGCACTCAATCTTCTAATTAAGAAAGTGAGTTCCCTCGTCACTAACCAAAGCTCGAGGGACACCAAAACGCGTAAAGATGTTCTTCTTGAGAAATGCAATGACTTGTTGTGAATCATTGGTTGGTGTAGCAACTACTTCAACCTACTCTAAGACATAATCCACCGCCACTAAAATATAAATTTTTTCATATGAGGATGGGAATGGACCCATGAAATCAATACCCCACACATCGAACACTTCTACTTATAATACAAGATTATGAGGCATCTCATCTCGTTTTGAAATGTTACCAGTGTGCTGACATTGATCGCACTTATTCACATAGTTGAATGCATATTTAAACAATGACGGCCAAAATAGTCCCGATTGGAGAACCTTTGCTGCAGTTCGATCTCCTCTAAAAGACCCCCATAATCAGAGTCATGGCAATTCCACAATACATTTTCTTGCTCCTCCTTGCGTACACACTTTTGCAACAACTCATCCACTCCTTTTTTGTACATAAAGGGTTCATCCTATACATAGAATATGCCATCATGGATAAACTTCTTTCGTTGTTGGTAGGTGAAATCAAATGGAATTGCCACACCTACCTTCAAATTTGCAAAGTTAGAGAACCAAGGTGCCTTGGCAATTGCAAAGATGTGTTCACCGGCGAACTGGTCTCGAATTGTTCTAGTGTCGTCATCCTCCTCCACTTTCTCCAATCAAAATAGGCGGTTAGCTATAGTGTTCTCTAATCCCTTCTTATCTCGGATCTCAATGTCAAACTTTGGTAGTAATAGAATCCATTTGGGTAGCCTTGACTTCGATTCCTGCTCGACAAATAAATACCTCAAGGCAACATGATCAGCGTAAACAATAACTTTCGATTCTAATAAATAAGATCAAAATTTATTAAAATCATAAACTACAACCAATAATTCTTTTTCAGTTGTGGCATAATTATGTTGTGCCTGATTCAAAACATGACTAGCATAATAGATTATATGCAACAACCTATCTTTTCTTTGTCCCAGGACTGCCCCGATAACACTGTCACTTGCATCGCACATGATTTCTAAAGGTAGTGACCAATCAGGTGCAGTGATAATGGGAGCAGGTATCAACTTATTTTTCAAAGTGTTAAATGCATTCAAATAATCCTCATTGAATTTGAAAGGTGTGTCTTTCACAAGTAGGTTTGTAAGCGGATTTGCAAATTTAGAAAAATCTTTTATAAACCTCCTGTAAAATCCAACATGGCTTAAAAAGCTTCTAATGCCTTTTTCTTTGGTAGGAGATGGAAGTTTTTCAATAACTTCAACTCACTACGCCAAAAATGACATTTTAAAGCGCTTTTTTGTGAAAGTGCTGTAAATGCCTTGCGCTTTCACATAATTAAAGGAGCTATTAGAGCGTTTATTACACAAGCGCTGTAAAATCATTCAATTTAATAAAAATCATTTACTTTAAATAAATAAAAACAAATTTAAAACAAATTTACAAACCCTCTGTATCTACAGAAAATAATATTGTTGGTTGTAAATGGGTATTTACTGTGAAATATAGTTTTGATAGCACAATTGAAAGATACAATGCACGCTTGGTTGCTAAAGGATTTACTCAAACATATGACATTAATTACTCAGAGACTTTTGCTCATGTTGCCAAATTAAACACTATTAGAGTTCTCTTGTCCTTGGAGGTGAATTTATATTGGTCTCTTAACCAACTTGATGTAAAAAATGCTTTTCTAAACCGTGATTAGGAGGAGGAAGTATACATGGATAGCCCCCATGGCTTTGAAGACAAGTTTGGTTCAAATGTGTACAAACTACAAAAATCCATTTATGGTCTCAAGCAATCCCCAAGGGCTTGGTTTGAAAAATCCACTTGGTCGGTTAAAACGAAAGGATATATGTAAGGACAATCAAACCATACTTTGTTCATGAAGTTCTCTAATGTTGGTAAGATTGTAATTCTAATTGTATATATAGATAATATTATTCTCACATGAGATGGCATTGTTGAGATGGAAAGATTGAAGAAAAATTTGGCAAAAGAATTTGAGATCAAAGATTTAGGTGCGCTTAAATATTTTCTGGGTATGGAAGTTGCTCACTTAAAGAAGGAAATTGTTGTTTCTGAAAGAAAATGCATCCTATATCTCTTGGAGGAAACTGGGATGAGTGGGTGTAGACCAGCAAACACTTCTATGGAATTAAATGCTAAACTTTGGGAGAAAGGCAGTGTTCATGTTGATATTGGAAGATACCAGAGGTTGGTTGAAAAACTTATTTATCTAGCTCACACTAGACCTGACATCACTTTCTCTGTGAGTTTTGTAAGTCAATTCATGCCCTCTCCCTATGAAGAATACTTGGAGACCGTTTATCAGATCTTAAAGTACTTGAAATCCAATCTAGAAAACCAATGACAGAGAAGCCTCTATATTTATAGATGTCGATTATACAGGATCAGTTACTGATAGAAAATTCACTACTGGTTATTGTGCCTATGTTTGGGAAAATTTAGTCACTTACAGAAGTAAGAAACAATGTGTTGTTGCTCGAAGCAGTGCAGAAACCGAATTCAGAGCAATGGCTCAAAGAATATGTGAACTTTTTTTTGTTGATTCGTAAACTCTTGAAAGAACTGAAAATGAAAGTTGACTCACCCTTAAAATTGTTGTGATAGCAAAGCAGCAATAAGTATAGATCACAACCCTGTGCAACATGATAGAACCAAGCACATTGAGATTGACCACCACTTCATAAAAGAAAAATTGATGCTGGAATTATATGTTTGTCTTGTGTGACTTCTAATCAGCAAATTGTTGATATCTTGACAAAAAGTTTGGAAGACCCAATTTTGAGCGATTTATAACCAAGTTGGACATAAAAGATACCTATGCACCAACTTGAGTTGGGTTGTTGAAGAATCAAGAGAAATCAGATTTGAGTCTCTTTTATTTTATATTGTTCTATTTATTTTTATTTTATGATTCTGTCATTATTACTATTGTAATTTTTTTTCTATATAATCAGCTTAGGATTGTAGTAATAAGATATGAAAGTATTTTGCTTTTTACTTTCTTCAGTTCTTATCTTTGTTAAGTATATTTTTTAACTTGAGGTGAGAAAGAAATCAAGAGAAAAAGGATACTTATTATGACCTTTATACTTATTGCATAATGAAAGCAGATTCCTGAAAATGAGGATCCTTGTTTACCAATGTATTCTTCATGGTTGATTATACATGAGTCCTTTACGCTTGAATAAGGAGCTCCAACCAAGAAAAGCAAGAGACGTATTTGTTTAAACTTTAAAACTTACTAGTAACATTTACCTATAGTGCTATGTTGTCATACTCATACTAATTAAGTTTTTTTTTTCTTTTATTGGTCCAAGAAACTCAAATATCAAGGTTGATAAGGGAAAATCTATAAGAAAAGGGGATGAAAGTGAAATTGGAGATAGTTGGAGATGCAGGGGAACAGCAAGAGCATGAAATACCAAGAGATGCGGATGAACTAAGTGTTATTGGTTGGAGATGCGGTTGAAGATGAATGAGACTAGAGTGTAGTTAGATTATGGTTTTTGAGGAGTTGAAGACTTGAACTTTAGTGCAAACAGACACTACTATTTTTAAACGTAATTTTTTTTTTAATCTTTAATTATTTTAAAGTTCATATATGATGTACTGGCTCATGCTTTTTTGCCTATGTTACTTGTTTTTACCTAAAAATTCTATTTTCTTATCAATCATGGATCTTACTATTCATAAACATTCAATTTAGAAAACAGGTCTTCCAATTCACAGTACTTAACTTGATTTGATAACCATGCCCTAACTAAAAAACAGATTCCTACTAGAATAGAATCAGCGAACCATGACAAAAGGAACTCCTTTAGTATAGTAATGCCAATTCATCTTAGGCTAAGTTATAAATCTTTTGGCTTATTCCTAACATTCACATTAAGCAAGATTGACAAATTTGGCTCGCAATTGGTTTTCAAGGTCGATTTCAAATATGTCCTATTCCACACAATTGCTTCTCAGATGTAAAAGTATATAGGAAATAAGAATCAGTTAAACATATTACACCATGTTTTATACATCAAGATAAGATGACATATTTAGGGATACTATCCTAGTAGAAAAACAGATAAACATGAAACGATAAGCCAATGGTATAATTATCAAAAAGAAAAATGTGATGGTTCCATTCATGTAGATGGTACATGAATGAACATTGAATGTCACATTTAACAGAATTTTTACCTGAAACTGTCTGGGACTTATTATTAACAGAAACATGGTTTCCATCTGCAGGAACTTGTGATGAAGGTTGTGTTTCAGATTGTTGGGGCATAACTCCTAAGCTGGGTGGAACTAGAGCAGCTAGATCAGGAGGTTGATCTTTACTCACAGTAGGATTGGCCTGCAAGGGGATAAATAAAACAACAATGAAATGATGACTCTAATAGGTTATAAGAAAGGATGTAACCTTAAATTTACTCACCTCAAAATCAACATATGACGGATCCCTTCCTATTGACTTTAGAAATTTGTCAAGGTCATGAGCATTTAAAGCTGCAAGTGTATCATGATTGGACTCTAATTAAGTTATCGATTAGTACTTGTGCACCAAAGTATGACTGATCACTGATCACCACATTTTAATCTAGTTAAGAGTAACTGACGATGGAACTGAAAACTGTTGTATCGAACTACTTGAGTTAAAAGATATCATATGGCTGGCTATAAAATAAATTATAAATATTTTATTTAAAATATGTTATTATGAGATAGCGTTAAAGTAATAGATAAGTAATATCTGCTGATGACAACCAAGAGATCTAAAGCACCAAGAAAGCACTTATGAAAATTAAAGATAGGTCATACTACTATACTGAATAGTCAACAGAATTTTAGCACAAATCAACAAACATATATTCCACAGGAATTAGGAAGGAAACACCTCTTTACTAAGTGCATCAATGAATTGCAAGATATTGATGATTATTAACTTGTGCAGAATATGGTAGTCATGCACTAAAATTAGAGGTTATAAGAACTATAGTCCAAAAAAGTAACTCTGTCTTGCTCTTCATTCTAGTAATCAAACTTATATTTCTTCTTAATTACAGCATCAGAAAACCTAATCCAGATTTTTAGTCCAGAGCATTCTCTTTATTCAGCATGGTTTTTGTTCATAGTCATTGTCGCTCATATTGACGACAAAATTTTCTACAAAATAAAGCATTATCCAAAAAAGCTGCAACAACAACGTAAATAAAAAACAGATTCACAAATTATGGGAAACATCAACATTGACAAAAACCAGCATTTTCTCTTCATAAAACAGACTTCTCACTTACATATGGACATGTCATTCGACAATGGATGGAAGAAGCAGTATTCTTGAGTCTTGAACCCTTGATCCAATAACAGTGCAACGTCTCTTCAGAAAGGGAAAAATGTCACATATAAAAAATAAATTAGTATTTTACAAATATATTTGTTGCTTCATTCAGGACATTTTCAAAACACCCTAATATGCATAAACCACTAGATAAGATGATCCTTCAAAGGTCTAATGCTTCATCATTTATTAAAGCAACATTTTCTACAAATGTAACATTGTTAATCCTTTATAATATAACACTGTTTGAAAACACCCAAGTAAGCATAAAGCATTGCATAAGATTATCATTCAATTAACCATTGCATTACCATTTATCAAAGCAAGCTTTGCTACATACGTAGCATTGCTAATAATTTAGCATGCTCAACTCCAGTTCATCATTCAACAGGACATTTTCAAGTATATAGTATTCATTTCTCTTTTTTGTAAACAATGAGCAGAAGAAGCTTTATAAGAACAGTTAGTCGCAGATTCAAAACATACTATTTTCATACTTAAATTATCAATGCCGCTCATCATTTTCATGTTTTCATATCTTTCCATGTTTAAATGTATCTTAGAATTAGCAAACGTGATCAGTGTCCACTAGAAAATTACTCCAAATTAAGGTATAATTAACAGCAAATATCAAGATTATAAAATATATACTAGATCTCTCATAAGTAGGACAAAGAATAAGAACATAAATATCCACATACCGTGCTGAGTCATTCACTATGGCAAATGGGGTGACACAACCCAAGGGCACCTTGTGAGTAAAGAAAAAGAAATATTTTGAATAAGTCAATCATAATTTCAATCATATGATCTTTAACAAATAATCATACTAAAATATGACACTAAACAAATCCATAAATGGCATTAAATGCATTTATACGCCAAGGTATGAACAAATCCATAAATGGCATTAAGTGCATTTATACGCCAGTAACTCAATAAGAGAATGCTTAATAAGAATTAGTTTCCTTAGCCACTACATAATGGGTTTTTTTTTTTTACTGGACACTATATAATGGTTAGTAACAAGTAACATGGTATATATATTTTATGCAACTTCTGAGCTTTACAAGAATCCAAGTAGTGGACACAAACATGTCTAAAAATCCGACAATTTGTACTTCATTGATATGATATCTATTAATAATTTTTATATTGGGTCTAACTTATGAGTAAAGAAAAAGAAATATTTTGAATAAGTCAATGATAATTTCAATCATATGATCTTTAACAAACAATCATACTAAAATATGACACTAAACAGAGTTTTTTGTAGCCAAGGTATGAACAAATCCATAAATGGCATTAAGTGCATTTATACGCCAGTAACTCAATAAGAGAATGCTTAATAAGAATTAGTTTCCTTAGCCACTAATGGTTAGTAACATGGTATATATATTTTATGCAACTTCTGAGCTTTACAAGAATCCAAGTAGTGGACACAAACATGTCTAAAAATCCGACAATTTGTACTTCATTGATATGATATCTATTAATAATTTTTATATTGGGTCTAACTTATCTTTACAAAACCGACTTGTAAGGTGAAACATACCACAGTTGAACATGGGTTTTTCTTAATACACCCCCTTACATGGTTTTTCTTAATACAGCCCCTTACGTCCATCACTATTGGGTTTGATGCGTATATATAAATGGTGAATGTCCCGATTGAGTAGGCTCTGATACCAACTTGAATATTGAACTAATATTTATATACACGTGGGATATAAACTAAATAGGAATGTTATTGTTAGGACTCAGAGTAGTTGAATTAGTTCTAGAAGTTAGAAAATAATTAATGGGGTAATTAGTTAGTTAGGAGGTAGGAGCTTTTGTAGGTCTGTTAGTTATTTTAATTTTCTCTTTCAGGTTTGTTAGTACTTTCTGTTTCTATTTTCCTATTACCTAGGTTAGGGCTGTTTGATCCTTATCCTATTGTACAAAGAGCCAATAAATAAAGGTTCACTTCCCCTTAGAAAGCATTTTTGCCAAACTTAGAATTTCTCATCAACTGGCATTCCGATTGAAGGGTGCATTCACCTTTGAAAAGCGTATCTTCTCTTGCTATCCTTTCTTTATTAAATACAGCCCTTTTACTACTAACTTCTTTCAAAAGAACCTAACAAGCGGTTCGACCTGCCGGATCATCAATCATGGTGAGTGCCATGGAATCCCGTATGAAGGCTATGGAGGAATGGTCCAGCGAGCAAGAAAAACGAGCCAAGGAACAAGATGTCAAGTTGCAAGAATTGAAGAAAGATATGGAAGAGGTGAAAGCAAATTTGGCAGACGTGCCAGCCGTTAAAGAAGTTTTGTTAGAGATAAGGAAGAACCGCAAAAAGAATGAGGAGGAGGAGGGAAGTTCAAGCAAGAGTGTCAAATCTAAAGGCAAATACGTGGAGCACTCTCACACTGAAGAAGAGTACGAAGAACGACCATGAGGCTGGACACGGAAAGTAGAATTACCCATGTTCGAAGGGAATGATCCAATGGGTTGGATTGGTAGAGCAGAAAAGTTCTTCACTGTTCAAAAGGTGAAGGAAACAGAGAAGATGAATTTAGCCTACATCAGCATGGAGGGTAATGCAACTCATTGGTTCAAATTCTGGTGCAAGAAGGTCAACGATCCGTCATGGGAATAATTTGCATAGGCGTTAATTTGTCGTTTTGGAAAAGACATGCGTGGTAATGTGTTCGAACGATGAACAACCATAAAACAAAAGGGTTTGAGGACTACATTCAAGAATTCGAAGTTCTGATTGTGCAACCAGACGTGTCTGAAGAACAAGCTCTGGGATATTTCTTTGGAGGATTATGCAAGAACATTTGTAATTTGATAAAAATTCAAGATGCTCAAGATCTGGTGTGTGCCATGGATGTTGCGCGCGACGCAGAGGAGTTTTTGCATGAACCTGAGAACAACGGAGGTGTCGTGAATCGTAGAGCACACAGGCTTTCAGGCACTCTAATTCGAGTGCAGTGCTGGATCGGTTCGACCTAGGTGGGAAAACGTCCATGTCTCCTAACACAAATGATGCTGGACGTGAGAACGGAGGCAGAAACGCGACAAACTCCAGGAGAACAGAGCAGGGGAAAGTCATGCGAGTAATAACAGAAGGGAGGGAGTCCGAAATCTGTCGTATCAAGAATATTTGAAACATCTTGAGGATAGAAAATGTTTTCGTTGCAATCAACCATTTGGGCTTGGTCATCGTTGTGCTGAAAAAAATCTGAGTAATCATATTAGGGGAAGGTGATTCCATCTATGAAAATGGGGAATTGGTTCGAATTGAACTGAGTGATTACTCCGAGGATGAAGCGGACAGTCCAGACAAAACCAAATGCAGAAAAAGGGCATATGAAGTTGCCTGAAGCTGAAGAAGAGTCGTCAAGTTTGTAGTAGTTTGCAACCTTGAGGACAAGGTTGTTCTTTAGGGGTGCATTGTTAGAACTCAGATTAGTTGAATTAGTTCTAGAAGTTAGAAAATATTTAATGGGGTAATCAGTTAGTTAGGAGGTAGGAGCTTTTGTAGGTCTGTTAGTTGTTTAAATTTTCTGTTGCAGGTTCTTTAGTACTTTCTCTTTCTATTTTCCTATTTCCTAGGTTAGGGCTGTTTGATCGTTTGCAGAGAAAGCATCTTTTGCCAAACTTAAACTTTTTCATCAATTGGCATTCTGGTTGAAGGGTGCATTTTCCCTTGAAGAGTGTATCTGCTGTTGCTGTCCTTTCTTTATTAAATACAGCCCTTTTACTACTAACTTCTTTCAAAAGAACCTAACAGATATCCTATCATTAATCCTTAATTGATACTAACAGATCTTAATATAATAATAATAATATCAATATCTCAACAAATATAATAACAACAAAGAGATAGACAAACCTGAAGTATTTCTCCTAAAGCCTCTGCAGGTGCCATTCTTAGACCTCCTTTTCCCAAACCAAGCCTCTGAGATAACACTGCTCCGCTTTGATGAAACAAATAGCCATCATGATCATCCATTCAAGCAAGTCAACAAGTTCCTTTGAGAAGTGCAAAACTATTCATACCTTTTATATCTACTTTGGTGTTGGCTAAAGCAGAAACGATATAAAATCTCTGTTTCCTATCCTGTAAAATCATGCTAATCAAGACTTATCAGGGTTTTAAAAAACATGAAGTTTCAAAATCGTAATCTAAGCCACATTTGATGTAATTCTCTATAACATCAAGGATCGCAATGTCATCACAACCGCAACGACGATTTAAAATCATGGGCATAATCATACTTGAACAAAAGAAACAAGGAAGGGTTTTTTCTGCCTTGAATTTCTCAAACATTACCTTCAAAAATAAATTTTTACTCATCCCACCCCCTAAATTTCCAACATACTTTTCCTGCATGTAAGTGCATAAAAATATCAGGAACAAAAACATATGAACACAATATGCATAATACAAGCTAAATTATTTAAAAAAAATTTACCCCTTCCTCAACTGTCAAAATAACTGGATGCTCATACTGTGAAAAAGTAATCTGAAGCTCCTGAGAAATACCAAAAAATAAATAAATAAATCAGTACAAGAAAAATGATAAAATACAGAGCTAAATATATTTTGAGTCCATATAAAATTTATATATTGTTTTGTTTTTCGTATCTTTACCCACATTTTAGTCCTACAACTTACAAAACTAAGTGATACTCTAAAGTGTGCGTACAGAGACAAAACATGTTTTAAGATAATTGTAGGTATTAAAAACATATTTAACTCAAAACTATAAAGATTTAATTTATATAAAGGATATGTGAATAGTTTTTTTACGGTATCTGTCAATCATAATTAAAAGTGACTATAATCATCAAATAACACTAATGACAAATTAACAATGCATCATGGAAATGTAGGTTAATAATCGTCATCATCATCAGAAATAAAAGTGCACGTTGAGGTGACTACAGAATGCATAGTGAATGAAGATACAAGAATTGGTTTATCAAAAGGGTAAATACTACATAAGTCAAAGACACTTGAAAATAGAAGACACAAAAAATAAGGGAAATTCAAAATCAAAAGAGCGAAAGTAAATGGTGGAGTGTCCTAGGATTGAGAAATTGATTATGAAAGAGATAGAACCTTTAACCGCGCAAGAAGCTGTTCCTTTGTAACGCCCATCAGAGCACAGAAGAATGGAAAAGGCGTTTTTTAGCAGAGGAAGAAGAAAAGAAATCAATGCATTGACTATTACAACACAACAACAACGCCACTGTACCCGTGGCGTGTGCTTTTTCTTCTCTTGTTTTTTGGAATTTTATTAGTGAAGACATTTTG
This sequence comes from Cicer arietinum, assembly GCF_000331145.2. Lineage (NCBI taxonomy): Eukaryota > Viridiplantae > Streptophyta > Magnoliopsida > Fabales > Fabaceae > Cicer > Cicer arietinum. Next base: position 21,110 of record NW_027339619.1, on the reverse strand, counting down.
GTTTCTAAAAATAATTATCTGAGACAAAATAATTCAACCTCTGTTTTATTTTTTTAGTTTTTGAAAATTATTTAATAAACTATTTATGTCATTCTTCATAAACTATTTATAGGATTTATCTTTTTTCAATGTGGAACTTGAATTTTTCTAAATACATCTCGTCACACCAAACACTATTGTGTTTGGTGCATATAATATGACGGGTGATCCGAATTGATAGGCTTTGATATCATACTAGACATTTATATTAAACAAAATACATCTTCACAAAATTAACTTGTAAGGTGAGTGGTATCATTTTTTTTAAAGAGAAAGTAAAAACTGTGAGCAAACTAATAACTTCTTGATGTTATAAATCATGAAGATCATTCATGTAATGATCCTAGTGAAGCATAATTTCCAACACAAACATATAAAAAAAAGGTGATGCTTAGGTTGCCCATTGAAATATTGTGGGTAGTTTATCCATGATGATGTGGAACTAATGAAAATTAAACATATGTCTTCTACTATTTATGTCATACTTGTTGATGTGGATCTCAATGGATGCACAATAAAAGGATCTTGTGCTTAGTGTAAAACTCATGAAACCTAACAAGAAAGTGAGAGAAAACCTAAGAAAATTCTACAATTAAGAAGAGAAAGAAACATACAAATGGAATTAGATGAAAAGTGGTAAAACAATCGTCATATTCAACATGAAAGATAAGATCTAGTAAGAATGTTCTTGATAAGGATCTTGAAATGAATCAAGCAAAAACCTTCAGAAGCAATACTAGCTCTCTCTTTTTAGTCAATGATTGAAATTCTACTTTCATTAAAACCCCTCAAAATGAATTGCAACCAAAGTATTTATACTTAAGTATATCTATTAGTAAGGTTGCGATATGCATAGGACCAACAATAAAAAGTCCAATAGCAACACACTAGTAAACATGGAGCAATATACAACTCCAAAATACAAACAATCTAAACTTAAAACTAAACATTATTACAATTAAAATTCACTAAAAAAGAGTAAGGTAGTGTGGAATATCCTTGGGAATAATCTTGGTGTCCAAATATAAAGCAATTTGTTCTCCAAGATTCTCCCTTAATTTCTTCACTGTAGCCCTTGTCATGGGTCCACCAACCCCTTTGATATCCACATGTTGACACTTATAGTTTGTTCCTTGATTCTTATTATGCTCTCCCTCTTCATTAGAATTCGTCCTATAATTTAATGGCTTATTACCTACATCAAAAGGAAATAAATTGCAAATATTAAAAGTAACACTTACACTATACTCACCGGGAAGATCAAGCTTATATGCATTGTCATTGATGCATTCCACCACTTGAAAAGGATCACCACCCTTTTTTTAAGCTTGGACCTACTAAGGGGAGAAAATTGTTCCTTCCTAAAGTGTATCCAAAGCCAATCACGGGGTTCAAACACCATTTTTTTTTGTCTTGTTGGCATAGTGTTCAACCTTCTTTTCAATATTGGTCTTCACTCGATCATGCAAATCATGAATGTATTTGGCATATCCTCAATATCCTTAAGAAAACATCATTATTAAGAGGTAAAAGAAGCAAATCAATAGGAGTAAGAGGGTTAAAACCATAAGCAACCTCAAAAGGTGAAAATGAAGTAGTATTATGGGGAATCCTATTATATGCAAATTCAATAAAAGGCTAACATTATTCTCAAGCTTTCAAATTTGATTTTAAAAAGTTTCTAAGAAGGGTTTCGAGTTTTCTATTAATCGTTTCAGCTTGTCCATCCGTTTGAGGGTGGCATGTAATCGAAAAAAGAAGGTTGGTGCTTAACTTAGCTCACAAAAATGTTTCAAAAATGTGATCCATTAGATTTTATTAAATAAAATAGGTGATCCATTAGATTTACATAATGTCTCAATTTTAAGAAATAGATGGACAAAAATTACGAATCAGTTAAAATAAGGGACCAAAATTGCAAATTAGAAATAGAAGGACCAATATTACGAATCAGTTAAGATAGGGGACTAAAATTATGAAATTAGAAATGGAGGGAACAAAATTACAAATAAATTAAAATAGAGGGACCAAAATTGCGAAATTAGAAATAGATGGATCAAAATTACAAATCAATTAAAATAAAGGGACTAAAATTGTAAAATTAGAAAAATAAAGATTAAAATTACGAATGGGTTAAAATAAAAGACTAAAACTACATTTAAGTCTTAATTGTACTAATACAAAGTGAAAGCATACCAAACAAAGATTTATGTTAAAACTTGATTATTATTACATAGAAATCGATAGAAACTTTTTGACTTCTAGTATACAATCAACCAAAATAAACTGATGAGCAAAAGAGAAACCAATTAGTGACCAATGTAAACAAAATGTTAACTGATTGAACAAAATTTATTTACTTCATCATTTATGACAATGCAACAACTTTTCATGCATTTATGTGACAACATATATCGTGTATTGTTGTGTACGATAAATTATAATTAATTTATTATAAAGATATAAGATTGTTTTGGTGACAGATTTGAGTAGTTAAGGAATGAACTAATAAGAAGATTAAGAGTTTGGTCCTCGCTACATACATAATATTAACCAATACCAAAATTTTCTATTTTAAAAAATAATTAATTTATATTAACTTTTTTCACTTGTTTATATAAATAATATTCAAAATCCATATTAGTTATTAGTAATAAAATACTCATCTCTCTTTTAATTGGTGAAATACATTTATTAATTAATTGACTATTTGATACATTTGTCGTTTGTCCATATAAGAGAGAATAAAGTAATTATATTCTTTATTTAAGTCTAAAAATAATTAAGAAATAAAAAAAATCAAGTGAAAACATTGTTTTGATACTATATATAAAAAAATTAAAAGAAATAAAAAAATGATTAAAATATAGTTTATTACAGTTTTGTAAAACAAACTTTGTTCAAGAAAACTTTATCAATTATATCTATAAGCAAATAAAAGTCATTATCCAAAATTGAAAGAAATAAAAAAATACTCATGGTTTCCTAAGATATTTATATGTCTTGTGATTTGTTAATTATATTTATAATATATTTCTCATTTTTCAAGCAATGGTGAAAATGCATACACAAAATAGGAGAGACAAAATTTATTTTATATAATTATAATTATGACATAATTGAAACTAACAAAGATTTTAAGTAGCATGTTATTTACAAATCACCATCATCCATGAAGTACCAAGTGCTAACAAATCCCTAGTAATTTTAATAATCATTATAATATTTAGTAACACATCCACAACATCTCGATTTATTGTTATAAAATAACTAATATATCTAATAAAAAATAAAATTGATATAAATTTTCATACACAACGAGAATACAAAATTTTATATTGTCAATAAAGGGACAACCACTTTTAGTTATAAAAAAAAATAAAGGGCAACCATTTATATGTGTGATATTAAAAATATTCATAGCTAAAGTCAAATATTTTACAATTCATTAAATATTATTAATTGACAATATAAATTTTTTTTATATTAATAATGCACATAAATTAAATTTATAAATGTATATATTATAATTATTTTTGGGTTATTTTGTATAAAAAAAATTAACTCATCTTTACGTATGAGAGTATAGAGACTTTTTTATTTAAATATCCCATTTTTATTTTTTTTATTTTTGAAATGCACTAATTTTAAAAGTATTTACGTGATTGCCTTACTTTTTTTTTTAAGTAAGAAGTCGTCTCTTTGGAAAGCGACCCACTGAAGGAATTTTTTTTAATAAATTATAAATTAATTTTATATTTTAATTATTATTATTATTATAATAAATAATTATTATAATTATAATTAAAAATAATTTTATATTTTATATTTTTTATTATAATTATAATTACAATAATTATTTATTATAATAATAAAAATAATTAAAATATAAAATTAATTTATAATTTATTAATCTATTTTATTTTAATTTATTATTAGTATTTTTTTTAAAATACTTTAATTAATTTTAATTTATTAAATAATTAATAATTAATGTTAAGATAAAAAATAAAATAAAAATTAAAACAAAACAAAAAAAAAAGCTAGCGACTTTCTATAACGGTTTAAAAAAATTTCTTTCAGCTGGTCGCTTCCCTATGAAGCGACTTCCTACTTGTTAAAAAAAACGTAAGGCATTCACGTAAATACTTTTTAAACTAGAACATTTCAAAAAATAAAAATGGAATATTTAAATCAAAAAGTCGAGTATGGAGTCAAATTTGATTATTTAGAAATAATTTATATGAAATAATAACATATAAAAGTAATATGAGGGCATACAAAGGTGTAAATTATTTATATCAATAAGGAAAAGATTTGAAGTTTAATTGGGAATCATAATATATTACTTGAAATGTTTGGAGAACTTTTAGTATTAACACCCATTGCATGTGCATCACGAGAAGTTGGTAAGAAAAATTATGTGTATTTGATACAATTTATAATTTATTGTGTATACTATTTAGCAATAGTGATGATTAACAACAAATTACAATGTCAAATGAGACATATATTAATATTGTATATCACTGATTAATGAATAATGTGTTATTATGTCACTCAAAGATAAAGAAAACATAATTACAAAGAAATAATTTAAACTAAATTACTTTTAGGCCTTAAAATTTTCTTTTACAGTTAAAATTTTAAATTAAAAATAAATATCTTCCTAAATCAATAGACACGTACCCAACTTTTAGGTATAATCACCTTAAAAGTATTAACTTAAAAATTCTTAAATAATATTACTTGTCAACAAATTAAATAATAATAAAACCATAGAGAACAATAGAAGTATATTTATTTATTTTAATTAAATTTAAGAAATGAAACAATCATATAAAACAATATAAAAATAACTTATAAAACTATATCTATATAGTATAAATGTTTGGTTTAGTTAGATGTAGGTGAAGTTCATTATCTTCTAAATATCATAAATTTCAAGGACATATTTTTTATAAGAGGGGCAGTTATGTATCATCCTAATATTTTATTTATTTATTTATTATTTTATAAATATTATTACTATTATTTGTTTGTAGATATGCATTTGCATTTTCTTTTAGTATTTTAATGATATTAATTTAGGGAGTGAATTTCTTGGTACTTATGATTATGATTGACTTGAATAAAATCTTATTCAAAACAAGATTGAATACATACCTTATGTATGAAAATGTTCTTTTGTGTGACGATTAATAAACTCTGAAAAAATTAAAACTCTTTGTTTTTCTTCCAAAGTAAAACGATAGGAAGTAATTTGTGGTATTAATTTTTAACCCTATTACTTTATCCGTAACTCTTTGATCAAGATTAAGGTTCTTAAGCATAATTTGATTAACCCTAATAAAAAAGTATGATTTAATCTCTTCGTGGAGGTTATGAAGATGAACTTTGATGGTGCTTATGCTTATATTGATGACTTCTCGGCTTATGGGAGAACCCTTCGCGACCATAACAAGTTCATATGTGGTTTCTATTACAACATTGCATCCAATAGCTCCTTATTTTATGAAATATAGGTTTTTTGTAGTGGTATTTTTAGTGGCTCGCGATCAAGATATTCATAATATTATTTTTTAAATTGACTCCTAGCCATTCTATCCATGATCAAGAAAAATTATACTCAGTTTAATTCCTTGATTATCCTCCTCAAAGAGATTATGTCTATATTACATTAGATAAATTAGACTTACTCCCTTAGTTATTCAAATAAAAACAAATAAATATGCTTATTTCTTATATTAGTTTGGTCACAATACTCTTCTTTTGTTCAAAATAAAAAATCAAAACATATCAAATAGGAATCGGTAGAAATATTTTAGAAACTAGCCTAAAAAAAAGTGGCTTCATAAGAGTGATATCATTAGATACATGTGTAAAAAAATTTACACAGTTGATGTGTATAAATTAAATTCATTAATATCTAGGATAAATTATATTAGTCTATAATTAATTTTTTTGGAATCATTCTCTTACTTAAACTTTATTTTTAGATCTTATTTTAAATTTTTGGCACAAAGTGTTTTGGCGAATATTTAGAGAATATTTTAGTTTTAAGAAACTTTCTCTTTTAACAATTTTGATTATTAAATTAATATTTGTTATTTTATTTTTCAACCTACCCATTGGTTTAAAGTATTTTTAATAGACTAAATTATTTCCTCTCTCATTCCTTGTATACATTCTCACATACTCCCACACGCGTGTGAAAATATAATATTAGTTATTTATTTATTTTACTCCTTTTCTCATGGTCACAGAGCAGAAGACATACTTACGCTCGCTCTTCTTTGGAAATAGATCATCTACCTTCTACACAGAAAAAGTAGAATGACTTTTAATTATTGTTGTCATTTTTATTAAAGTTATAGTTTACTTATTAAATTGACATACACAAGTCAACTTGTGATTGAGAAAAAAATATCTCTACCTTTTTTATATAATTTTAAAAGTAGTAATATTATTCTTTATATGTATTGTTAATGTTTTTTAGTTACTATTTGTGCATTGTTAATGAAATACAAATAATTTATTTTGTTTATGAAAAAAATATTATTTTTGATGTTGATGCGATTAATTTTTTTATACTACCTTTTATTATATAGGGGTATTCATGAGTTGAGTTAACTTTTTTAAAAAAAAAGTCGATTTAATTAAATTTTATTAGTTTACTTGTGTCAAAATCTCATTTTATTTTTGGTCAAATAAGAACTAACTCAATCTAATAATAAATGATTTAGGTCATTAGAAATAGTTTTAAAAAAATATTACCAAAAAATTATATAATTAATGTTTGATAGAGAGAGTGTCTTAGTAATCTTTTAGATAATATATTAGTTTTAAAAAATTCTTTAACTATTTTGATTTAATGATTATTGTTTAATATTTAATTTTTAAATAAGAATTTTAATAATTGAGTTAGATTAATGTTTTGAAAACCGAAGATAATATCAGGGAAACATTCAATTTAAGGTTCACACTACAAAAAAAAGTATCTACTGTGACACTCAATTTTTGTGATTATTTTTTATCTGTCACTAAAGCTATGTTTAGCTACAGTTAAGGTGTCACTGTTTCTAAAAATATTATACTCTTTTTTTGTAAAAACATTAAATGAACAAAAACCTTTTAAAGTGAAAATGGTTTTCTCTTTCTTCTCATTTCTCTCATGTTTGAACCCATTTTTTGATTTCCCTTACTTCTCTTTTAGAAATTTTTCCACATTCCAGTTAGGGTGAAATCGTTTTTCCATTTTCCCTCTCAGAAATCGATATGCTTCTCTAGTAATTATTGGATTTCCTTTGACTTTCCTCTTCGATTCATGTTCCTCTTAAATTTTTTGGTTTAATCGAAATTCTCTCATAACAATCAAGTAGATTTAGTTTTTCCTTTCTTCTCTCTTGTAGCAATTCGATTTTCTACGATTCAATTTAAGTCTTCTTCTCTCAAATCGTAAAATCGCTTATCTTCTCTCAAATCGTTCTTCTTCTCATTTCGATTCGATTCTGTTCATCCGATTTTCTTCAATTTCATTTGTCGTCTCACAAAATCGTAAAAATTAAGTTTCAAATCATTCTTCCATCTCAATCTCAAGTAAATGAATATCGTTCTTCCATCACAATTTCCTTGAAATCCATTTCCTTCAAGACCTCTTCACCGGATTATCAGGCTCCACCGTTGACTTCACCTATAACTCTTCTTCTCAAATCTATGACACTGTCGTTTCAAAGTGTCCGAATCTTCAAGGCAGATATTGGGTGGCTCCCTGGTATATTGTGATAGACAACTATATTCAGTAAGTTGCAGAACTAGTCTACAATTCATGTTGAATAAGTAAGTTGCAGCCTCTAGTAGCAATTTTCTACATCTTGATATTGGTAGTTGAAAAAGCACAAAACATGTTAAATAGTAATGACAGTCTTCATGAGCAATGAACATTCATTTACATTAATTTCAGTCTTAGCTTTGCATGATTTCAATCTTAAGCCAAGTTATCCTTTGTTTTGAAATTTGTTATTGCCATTGAATGAAACCTTTTGTTCTTCCAGATTAATATTGCTCTATAAATTGTTCTATACATCTCTCCTAAATATTTGAAAGAGAACACACTTGTATTATGTTGAGCCTCAAGGAATAGAGTAGTAGCTTCTCTATGTGCCATGTTTGTTTTGTGAAGATGAAAAACATTATTTTACACTAATGAAGATCTTCATATTATGTTATATGAATTGACTTTCGCTTGTAGCCTAGCTCTGATTTTTGAAGACAGATTACAGGCAGTCAAAAATCTACTTCTTTTTATTGTGTTAAATGAATAGAAATGAATTTGAGACATAAAGTTTTTTGGATTAGATTTTTTAGACTTATATTGCAGCAATATCAACTGCTTCAGGTTTATCTTTACTCAAAGTTGGTGGAAGAATGGTTTATTCAACATGCTCAATGAATCCTATTGAGAATGAAGATGTGGTTGCAGAGGTACTCTACTTTGAGTGTTGTATAGTCTATACTTTTATGTAGCCTTGCTAGTCGCTGGGTTGACATAGAAAAGTGCTTTAGCATAGTAAGTTGAACTAACGCGCAATTACCTTTGAAGCACAGTACATCAATTTGTTCCATTTCCGCCTATATTAGCCACCATGTTTCCGCCAGAGGCTGCAACACCAGTTTATATGGCTGATTTTTTGTTTGCCACCATAATCCACCAATGTCATTAAGAACACTTGGTAAAATTTGAAAACAATTAAGCAAGTGCAGGCCTGCAAATTTCGGCCACAAAAAAACTGCAACACGTTTTTCTTGCATAATTTATTTTATTGTGGTCATGTATCAGCTTAGCCCCAAAACCATTTCATTCCTCTTTCACTAGCATAGCGTATGCCTAGCTCATGGTACTAAGGTGCAGTGGTTGTTTGAATTGCAACTATTTTGGGTTTATTCTCCTATTACCCTTGACTAGCCTTCTACCCTCACTCCTAACATTTGATTAATAGTATGAGTGCTAATTGATAACTATTAATTTTTAAGTGTAAGATTATGAGTCTATTAGTTTATTTTACAACTATTGCCTTGACTAGAAGCTAGCGCTAGATATGATATTGCGTCGGCTAGTGGCACCGCCAATTATTCTTCCTTGACAATGATGCATTTGAAACAATTATTTTTGTCATCTCTTTGAGCTACAAACATTGTTGCCAAGCAAAAAAATTGCTTAGAGGGAATGCAGGTTGGGGTGGTAAATACTTTGATGACACTTATCTTATTTTAGAGATAGATTTCTTCTAGTGTGGAAAAAAATGATATTGGATAGGTTTATCTAATTTAATGAAACTCCATATTGGCTGGCTGGTTGTACCAATTTCCATATGAAGCCTAATTACGTAGGTTGTCAGTCTCGGATAATCGAGCAGACCAGCCAATCCTGATTAGCCAATCCTTAATCAGGATTGGTGTAACTGGAAGGCTTAATATATGTATGTACGTGTACTGTGTTGTCTATATATATATATATATATATATATATATATATATAAGGGGGGGTGTTGAAGAATCGAGAGAAATTAGATTTTATTCTCTTTTATTTTATATTATTATGTTTATTTTTATTCTATCATTATTACTCAGTTTTACTATTGTAATTTCTTTTCCTATATAAACAGCTTAGGGCTGTAATAATAAAACATGAAAGTATTTTGTCTTTTACTTTCTTCATGGTATCAAGAGCTCTGGTTAGGGTTCTGTAAACCTTTCCACAACCATTAGGGTTTGGCGCTCTAACCAACTGAGCTAAAGCTAATGGCACACAATACCCCATGGAAGGTAGCCCTTATGGGTAGAGGCAACAACGACGATGGTTTGGCAAAAAAATCAGACGTAGTCAACAACCCTGACAGCGCCATAAGTGGCGGTGGCAGCGGCCTGAGCAGCCAGAATGGTTCTTCCAACTTTTTT
>NW_027339619.1:0-1114 GCF_000331145.2 Cicer arietinum | reverse complement strand
TACGGTTTTTATACGTTTACCTACAGATTTTCACTGTCGCTAAACGTTCATTTTCTTGTAGTGGATGAAAATGACCTAAATGTAAATCCAATGAAACAAACAAACTTATTGGATACACAAGATTGGCTAAAAACCCTAAATGGACTAGAATAACCCTAGGGAGGACTAAACTGACCTAATTTCAATTCCAATGGACTAGAATAAACCTAGGGAGGAAGAAAATGACCAAAATATTATTCCAATGACACAAAAATAGTTATTGGATGTACAAGATTTGTTTAAAAGCCTAAATGGACTAGAGCATCCCTAGGAAGAAAGAAAATGACATAAATGCAAATCCAATGATACTAACGAACTTACTGGATACACAAGATTGGCTAAAAACCCTAAATGGACTAGAATAAACCTAGGGTGGAAGAAACTGAGCAAAATGTTAATCCAATGACACAAACACACTTATAGGATACACAAGATTGGTTAAAATCCCTAAAGAGACTAAAAAACCCAACGAAGGACAAAAATGACCTAAATGTTTATCCAATGACGCAAACGAACTTATTGGATGCATAAGATTGGTAAAAAAAAACCTAAATAGACTAGAATAACCCTAGGAAGGATGAAATTGACCAAAATGTAAATCCAATGACAGAAACGAACTTATGGGGTCCACAAGATTGGTTAAAAACCCTAAATCGACTATAGTAACCCTATAGAGGAGAAAATGACCTAAATATTAATCTAATGACACAAAATAACTTATAAGATACACAAGATTAGCTAAAACCCTAAATGCACTAGAATAACCCTAGGGAAGACAAATATGACATAAATGTTAATCCAATGACACAAAAACACTTATAGGATGCACAAGATTGGTTAAAAACCCTAAATGGAAAAGAATAACCCAAGCGAAGACGAATATGACCTAAATGTTATTCCAATGACACAAAAATACTTATTGGATGCACAAGATTGGTTAAAAACCCTAAATGGGCTAGAATTACCCTAGGAAGGATGAAAATGACCTAAATGTAGATCCAATGACACAAACGAACTTATTGGATACACAAGATTGATTAAAAATCCTGAACGGACTTATATAACCCTATGTGGG
>NW_027339618.1:0-1000 GCF_000331145.2 Cicer arietinum | reverse complement strand
CGGACTTAAAGGAAGCAAAGAAAAACGAAAATGGATGAGGGAGGGATTTGAGTGCGCGAGACAGGGAGAGGAAGATGGAAAAATCTTGTTTTCTTTCCTTTCTCTTTCTTTTTCTTTTCTTCCTTTTTTCCTTCTTTCCTTTTCTCCCCAAACAAATATATACATACATACATATATATATATATATTAATTATTTTTAACAAATATCTCAAAATATCTAGATATTTGTTAAATTACCATTTCACCCGTAACGCATTAAATTCTCCGTAAAGGATTCACCGCACTTAATTTAATTTTATTTATCGACAAGTAATTTTAATCGGCATCAAAATATCTTTTTGATCATATAAACTCCAAAATATTAATAACTTTGGCTAAAAAGCCTCCGAGCCAAAATCCAAAATACACAAAAATACATAAAGTATACTTTAAAATTATGGGTCTTACAGGTAGTTTGTGTATCTTTTAGTAAATAATTATTTATCTTATCTGCTACTTGAAAATTTCTGTTTAGTTTGTTGTAACCTTTAAGTGAGGATTAATTCAAAAGAAAATACAATCGGGATCGATTTGGATCACTTAGAGATGTGATATTCTAAATCCCACAATAATATATATATATATATATATATATATATTTGTATTATATTTCTATAAAATTTGTAGTAGATAAATAAAAATATGTTTCCAAGATAAAAAAATTATTTTTAACTTAGGATATCACGTTTCTCAAAAATCAAAAGGAACACTTTAAACTTATTTTCTCCATTAAAATAGTGTAATCTCAATAAGCTTGATTTAAATATTATTACTTGATTTCATTTTAAAAAACTTACTAGTACTTCTAATATTTTCATACAAAAATTTGTTCCAAATTAAATAAGTAAAATACAATTTAAGCCCTTATTCTCGGTATCACCTATCAGAGTGTGGTCCCTCCCTAAAATTGAACTTCAAGATTCATTAACCTGTAATAATACGATTTCTCAAACACATGGCC
>NW_027339617.1:4343-5958 GCF_000331145.2 Cicer arietinum | reverse complement strand
CACTGAACCCTAAAACCTAAACTTTTAACCCTGAATCCGGAACCCTAAACTTTAAACCCTAATTCGTAAACCTGATTTCAGAAACCCTAAACATGATATTTTAAATGGACCGAAATCCATATTTGTGCCAGATGAATGCTAGTGTTTGAAATCTGATGCGAAACCCGAAATAAAATTATAAATTAAGGATAAGAATGCTATAAGGGTCTCTAGGTCTTCAATTTCATCTAGAGTTTTCAGGCAATTTTTGTACCACACGAGAAAAATGGACCGCAATCCATATTTTCAGACAAATCGATAGCTAGTGTTTGAAATCAGACGCAGAACCCGAAACACAATTATAAAGTTAGGAGAAGAATGCTATAAGGTTCTCCCAGTCCTAGATATCATCTTCACTTTTCGGGTGATTTTCGTACCACTAAACAAAAATGGAATGAAATGCTTATTTTCGGACTAGATGATAACCAGAGTTTAAAATCTGACGTGAAACCCGAAACACAGTTAAAAATTTAGGAGAATGGGTGCTATAAGGGTCTTGCGGTCCTCGATTTCAAGTTTACTTTTCGGGCAATTTCGTACCATCAAACAAAAATGAACAGAAATCCATTTTTTTGGACCAGACGATGGCTAGTATTTGAAACCAAACCTGAAACACGAAACACAATTATAAACTTAGAAAACAATGCTATAAGGGTATCCCAGTACTCGATTTGCTTAATTAGGTAGTTGTACTTCATATCAAAGATAATAGTAATATATAATAAAATAGAGTTGTTAAATAAAGTAATAATTACGTATTTATTAGACAACTATATTTTGTTAAATATTATTATTATCTTCGATTTGTAGTTGTACATAACATAAAGATAATAATAACATATAATAAAACAGAGATATCAAATAAATTAATTATTACATATTTATTTAATAAAATAGTGTTGTCAAATAAAGTAATAATCACATATTTATTAGACAACTCTATTTTGTTAAATGTTATTATTATCTTCGTTTGGTAGTTGTATTTAATAACGAAAATTATAATAACGAATAACAAAATTGAGTTGTCAAATAAATTGTAAATATTACTTTATTTGACAATTCTACTTTATTAAATGGTATTATTATCTTAAGATAATAATAACTTATAATAAAATAGTGTTGTCAAATAAAGTAATAATCACATATTTATTAGACAACTCTATTTTGTTAAATGTTATTATTATCTTCATTTGGTAGTTGTATTTAATAACGAAAATTATAATAACGAATAACAAAATTGAGTTGTCAAATAAATTGTAAATATTACTTTATTTGACAATTCTACTTTATTAAATGGTATTATTATCTTTGTTTAGTAGTTATACTTAATAATGAAAATAATAATAACATATAATACAATTGAGCTGTCAAATAAATATGTAATTGTTGTTTTATTTGACAACTCTATTTTATTATATGTTATCATTATCTTTGTTATATAATTGTAATAATTACAATTGTATATAATAAAATAGAGTTGTCAAATAAGTAATAATACTTATTTATATTTGACAGCTCAATTGTATTATATGTTATTATTATTTTCATTATTAAGTATAACTACAAAACAAAGATA
>NW_027339617.1:2959-3478 GCF_000331145.2 Cicer arietinum | reverse complement strand
TATTTTATTATATGTTATTATTATCTTTGTTATGTACTTGTACTTTTTAACAAAGATAATAATTAATATTTACTTATTTATTACACAACTCAATTTTATTAAATGTTATTTATTTAAAAACTCTATTTTATTAAATGTAATTATAATAACAAATAATACAATTGAATTTTCAAATAAATATGTAATCATTACTTTATTTCACAACTGTAAAATGAAGATAATAATAACATATAATTAAATAGAGTTATCAAATAAAATAATAATTAGATATTCATTTGGCAACTCTATTGTATTATATGTTATTATTATCTAGGTTTTGTATTTGTTTTTCATAACGAAGATAATAATAACGTATAAGAAAATATTATTTTCAAATAAAGAAATAATTACATCTTTATTTGACACTTTGTTTTATTATAGGTTACTATCATATTCATTTTGTAGTCCTACTTCGCAATGAAGATAACACTAAATACTAAACACCGAACCTTAAAACCAAAACCCTATATCCTAAACCTT
>NW_027339617.1:1532-2659 GCF_000331145.2 Cicer arietinum | reverse complement strand
TTTATTTGACAACTCTATTTTATTATATGTTACTATTATCTTCGTTAAGAAGTACAACTACATGATGAAGATAATTGTATCATATAATAAAATAGAGTTGTCAAATAAAATAATAATTACATATTTATTTGACAACTCTATTTTATTATATGTTTTTATTATCTTTGTTATGTAGTTGTTCTTCATAACAACCTAACACACGAATCTTGATTTTTTAAACCCTAAACAGCCCAACACACTAAACCCTAACAAAATAGAAACATATAATAAAATAGAGTTGTCAAATAAAGTAATAATTACATATTTATTTGACAACTCAATTTTGTTATATATTATTATTATTATATATTTTTATAGTTTTTGTTCATAATGAAGATAATAATAACATATAATAAAATAAAGTTGTCAAACAAATTAGTAATGACGAAGATAATAATAAAATATAATAAAAATGGGTGGTCAAATCAAGTAATAATTACATTTTTATTTGACAACTCAATTTTCTTATATGTTTTTATTATTTTCATTTTGTAGTTATACTAAATAACGAAAATAATAATAACATATAACAAAATTTAGTTGTAAAATAAATAAAAAATGATGAAAATAATAACATATAATAAAATAGAGTTGTCAAATAAATATTTAATTATTACATTTTTTGACATCTCTATTTTAATTAATGTTATTATTATCTTCTTTTTATAGTTTTACTTCATAACAAAGATAATAATAAGATATAGTAAAATATAGTTGTCAAATAAAGGAATAATTACATATTTATTTTACAACTCAATTTTGTTTTATGTTATTATTATTTTCGTTATTTAGTACAACTACAAAACGAAGATAGTAAAAACGTATAATAAAATAGAGTTGTCAAACTAATATATAATTATTAATTTATTTGACAACTCTATTTTACTATTATCTTCGTTTATTAATTTTACTTCATAACGAAGATAATAATAACATATATTAAAATAGAGTTGGCAAATAATGTAATAATTAAATATTTATTTAACAACTCTATTTTATTATATGTTATTATCATCTTTGTTTTTTATTTGTTTTTCATAAAGAAGATAATAATAATATATAATAAAATATTATTTTCAAATAAAGTA
>NW_027339617.1:0-1072 GCF_000331145.2 Cicer arietinum | reverse complement strand
GTTAAACTAAAATAAAGTTAAGGGACCACGAGTGGTATTTAGCCTATATGTTATTACTATCTTTGTTTTATAGTTTTAATTCATAAGGAAGATAATAATGACATATAATACAATAGAGTTGTGAAATAAAGTAATAATTACATCTTTAATTGTCAACTCTATTTTATTAGGGTTTAGTGTGTTAGGATGTTTAGGGTTTAAAAAAAATCCTGTTTAGAGTTTAAGAAATCACGTTTAGGGATTAGGATTTAGGATTTCGAGTTTAGGCGATGGCTAGTGTTTAATTTAGGAGAAGAATATTAGGGTTTCCGGGTCCTCGATTTCATTTGGCATTTTTGGACGATTTTCGTACCACCGGACAAAAGCGGATTGAAATCCGTATTTTTGGACCAAACGATGGCTAGTGTTTGAAATCTATTGTGGAACCCGAAACACATGTATAGATTTAGGAGAAGAATGCTATAAGGGTATCCCGGTCCTCGATTTCATATGGACTTTTCGGGCATTTATCATACCACCCTACAAAATGGATCAAAATCCGTATTTTCGGACCAAATGATGGCTAGTTTTAAAAATCAAATGTGGAACCCAAAACAAAGTAATAAATGTATGAGAAGAATTCTACAAGGGTCTCCCGGTCCTCGATTTCATCTGGACTTTTCTGGCGATTTTCGTACCACCAGACAAAAATGAAACAAAATTTGTATTTTCGGAATAGACGATGGCTAGTGTTTGAAATATAACGCTGAACCTGAAACACAAATATAAATTTAGGAGAAGAATGTTACAAGGGTATACTGGTCCTCAATTTCATCTAGACTTTTTGGAAATCCATATTTTCGTACAAGATGATAGTTAGTATTTGAAATCTGACGCGGAACCCTAAACACAATTATAAATTTAGGAGAAGAATGCTTTAAGGGTCTCTGGTCCTCGATTTCATTTGGACTTTTCGGGCAATTTTTGTACTACCCGACAAAAATGGACGGAAATCCATATTTTCGTACAAGATGATAGTTAGTAATTGAAATCTGACGCGGAACCCTAAACACAATTATAAATTTAGGAGAAG
>NW_027339616.1:23343-24263 GCF_000331145.2 Cicer arietinum | reverse complement strand
TAGGTCATTTTCGTCCTCCCTAGGCTTATTCTTGACCAATTAGGGTTTTTAAACAATTTTGTGTGTCCATTAGGTGTGTTAGTGTAATTGGATGTGTTGGTTTTATGACTTCTATCCTTAGGAAGTTTTATACATCATTATCAAAAAGATTATCTAATTCTTTCCTAAGTGATGATTTAATATCAAAACCAACTTGTTTAATATTAATACCTATTTTAACAGTAAAAGATTCAAACAGTTTATTCAAAATTAAGATTCAAGAATAAATTCATTAACAAGATAAAAAGTTTAGGGATAGAAAACTGTACACCATAGATTTTTATACTGGTTCGGCTATCACTTTGATAACCTACATCCAGTCCTGAAATCTATAACAGATTTCAGCCTTTCACTAGAATGATTTGAGGAATTTTTTACAGACTTTCCAGCGTCATAGCCTATCCATCCAACTCACAATCACTTCTATCACAATACCAACCTATCCCTAAGAGTTACTCGTCAAACTCTAGCGAGATCAAGCTGAGGTTTCTTTTAGATGACCACAAGTATCCTAAAAGATAACCACCAGTGTACACTACTGGATTTCCAAAACTTCAATTACAGAAATTGTTCTTTCAAAAAGAATTAAAGAATACTAAGCAAATTTGACTCAATCACAATGTAAGATCCCACACAAAAGTATTAGGCCAATGAGTATTTGTGTGTTGTAACAATCTTTCTCTCAATGTGTTTTTCAGTCTTCAGTGTTATGAAAAAGTGTTATGATTGTTATTCAAAAGTTATGAAAAAATTGTGATTGATTCAATTTATATATTTTCAGAAAAACAACATATCAATCGATTTAGTAATCGATTTTATTAAAGTTTAAAACCAGCTTAATCGATTATCGCGTGTCTTGTTTTTCTTGAATCTTGAAAATA
>NW_027339616.1:22596-23097 GCF_000331145.2 Cicer arietinum | reverse complement strand
TTCCTAATCGATTCTTTTAACGCACTTATCAGAAACTGATACTCAGTTTGTATCAGAATCGATTGACTAATCGATTATACTTGTTTTGTTCAAACAACGAGATCAAAACAATCGATTACTCATTCGATTCATTTATTAACATAATCGATTTGGAAATGGGCTAAGGTCTCCTTGTAACTCAGACATTTTACTTCAATCGATTCGTCAATCGATTTGGCTTGTTATAGTAGCTTAGTTGTTTAGTTAAAATCGATGTGCCAACCGATTATGCAATATGTTTCTGATAAATGATTAACCAGTTCATTCTTTCAATCGATTACCTAATTGATTAATGCAAAGCTTGCAACTTAAGAAACATCTATCAATCGATTATCTAATCTATTAGTGCAAAGCTTGCAACTTAAGAAACTTATTTCAATTGATTGTCCAATCGATTTCGTTGATCACATAACACATGTCTGATGAAAAAGTATTTTCATAATCGATTTGCCAATCGATTGA
>NW_027339616.1:15544-21483 GCF_000331145.2 Cicer arietinum | reverse complement strand
ACTTCCAGATTTGGTATGTATCAGAGTACAATGCATAAGCACATGAATTTGGTATATCAGAGTACATTATCAGATATTAATTTTGTATGTATCAGAGTGCATTATCAGATATTAATTTTGTATTATCATAGCAGCATACCCACAATTAATCAAGTTAGGTATCAAAATCAGATATCAAAATACAATAACAATATCTATCAGTCAATCAGAGCAATAGCACAAGTTAAATTTATCTATCAGTCAATCAGAGAAATAGCACAAGTTAAATTTGTTCATTTAAATTCTCGCCCTTTGTCATTGAATTCAAAAAGATATACAAGAGAGAATGATGAATCAAAAAGCTATCATAAGATATATACAAGAACATTACAAAGCAACAAAGAAAACAAAATCCTAAACAACTAATCTAGGGCTGCTCCTCATTATCACCAATGGGAGAGGTAGAGACTGATGTATTAGCCTCAGCAAGTGTCTCCTCACCATGAGGTTCAGTACTATCTAGGTTGGTAGGATTTGGTTCTTCAGTTGCTTGATTGCCAATGTCAACAATGTCTTCAAAAGACATTTTGAGACCCAAGTGTTCTTGGATGGCATCAACATCTTGAACCATTGAGTTTAAAGTTGCTTGGAGTTTCCTAAGAGAGGCTTCCACACTAGCATTGTGAGCAGCCTAGGACTCCATCAATTCCAGCAACTTAGTCAAAACCTCATATTGGGTTTCAGCTGGCTCAGGTTGTTCAGCACTTGGTTGTGCCCTTGTCCAAATGCCATTGACCCGTTTCAATTGCATTTGATTTACAATCGATTCACCAAAGATTAGAGTAGTTTTTATTGATTCTTCATTGACACATGATACCTTGAAGTGTCTCAGAATCTTTATGATTAGCTGAGGGTAGGGGAGCATCAGCTTTCCTTGGCTGATTCCACCATGTTCATCAGCACAATCCATGCCCAGCTCATCTTGAGCTCCTTGTACATGCCCCAAAGTAGAATAATGTCCAGCCTCTGTACAACAGCATGGTTTCCTGATCGAGGTACTAACATCCTTGTTAGCACAAAATCGATTACTCAATTGATGTGCAAATCGATTGTCCAATTGATTTGTTTAAACACAGAAAACAGGTTTTGATAAAAACCTTTAAGTAATCGATTTCCCAATCGATTAACTTAGTGAAACCTTTATTCAAACAATCGATTGCTCAGGATGAACATTAAGGTCATTTTCTTCCTCCCTAGATTTATTTTATTAAAAATAGGTTTTTTTACCAATCTTATGCATCCAATAGGTGTGTTTGTGTTATTGGATTCACATTTAGGTCATTTTCGTCCTCCCTAGGCTTATTCTTGAACAATAAGGGTTTGTAACAAATCTTGTGCATCCAATAGGTGTGTTTGTGTAATTGGATGAACATTTAAGACATTTTCATCCTCCCTAGGCTTGTTATTGTCCAATTAGAGTTTTTAACCAATCTTGTGCATCAAATAAGTTCATTTGTATCATTCGATGAACATTTAGTTCATTTTCGTCCTTTGTAGGCTTATTCTTGTCCAATTAAGGATTTTAAGCCATCTTGTGCATCCAATAGGGGTGTTTGTGTCATTGGGTGCACTTTTAGGTCATTTTTGTCCTCCCTAGGCTTATTCTTATCAAATTAGGGGATTTAATAAATCTTTGCATTAAATATGTTCATTTGTGTCATTGGATTAACATTTAGGTCATATTCTTTCTCCCTAGGCTTATTGTTGTCCAATTAGGGTTTTTAACCAATCTTGTTCATCCAATAGGTGTTTTGTGTCATTGGATGAACATTTAGGTCATTTTCGTCATCCCTAGGCTTATTCTTGTCCAATTAGGGTTTTTAAACAATTTTGTTCATCCAATAGGTGTGTTTGTGTCATTGGATGAACATTTATGTCATTTTCTTCCTCCCTAGGATTATTCTAGTCAAATTAGGTTTTTAACCAATCTTTTGCATCCAATAGGTGTGTTTGTGTCATTGGATGAACATTTATGTCATTTTCGTCCTCCCTAGGCTTATTCTTATCTAATTAGGGTTTGTAACAAATCTTGTGAATCCAATAGGCGTGTTTGTGTCATTGGATGAACATTTAGGACATTTTCGTCCTCCCTAGGCTTATTCTTGTCCAATTAGGGTTTTTAACCAATCTTGTGTATCCAATAAGTTCATTTGTGTCATTCGATGAACGTTTAGGTCATTTTCGTCATCCCTAGCCTTATTCTTGTCCAATTAGGGCTTTTAACCAATCTTGTGCATCCAATAGGTGTGTTTGTGTTATTGGATAAACATTTAGTTAATTTTTGCCCTCTCTAGGCTTATTCAACTCCAATTAGGGGTTTTAACTAATCTTGTGCATCCAATAAGTTCATTTGTATTATTGGATGAACATTTAGGTCATTTTTGTCTTCCCTAGGCTTATTCTTGTCCAATTAGTGTTTTTAACCAATCTTGTGCATCCATTAGGTGTTTTGTGTCATTGGATGAACATTTAGGTCATTTTTGTCCTCCATAGGCTTATTCTCGTCCAGTTAGGGTTTTTAAACAATTTTGTGCATCCAATAGGAGTGTTTGTGTCTTTGGATGAACATTTAGGTCATTTTCACCTCCCTAGGCTTATTCTTGTCCAATTAGGGTTTTTAACCAATCTTGTGCATCTAATAAGTACATTTGTATCATTGGATGAACATTTAGGTCATTTTCTTCCTCCCTAGGCTCATTCTTGTCCAATTAGGGTTTTTAACCAATCTTGTGCATCTAATAAGTACATTTGTGTCATTGGATGAACATTTAGGTCACTTTCTTACTCCGTAGGCTTATTCTTGTCCAGTTAGGATTTTAAAAAAATCTTGTGCTTCCAATAGGTGTGTTGTAAGTCGTGAGCTTCCTTGATCGTGTTTTTGATTTAATTCCCAAACAAACAGTACATATGAAAGTATGGAATCAATCGATTGACAAATCGATTGTAACAAAGTTTTTAAATCAGGATTAAGTTCTGTGATCCAACAAATCGATTGGGACATCAATTGAATTAGATTTCTGAAACTCCAAGTTTGGGGCAATCGATTAGGCAATCGATTGCAGTTAATCATTTATCAGAACTACTTTGAATAAATCGATTGGCACATTGATTTTGACAAAATAGCTGAGGTTCTATAACAATCACAATCGATTAGCAAATCGATTGACGTAAATGTCTGAGTCACTTTGATCAGCACAATCGATTGGAAAATCGATTGATGTAAAAGTCTGAGTCACTGTGATCAGCACAATCGATTGACGAATCGATTAAAGCTAATGTTTAAGTTACAAAAAGGATTCAGCTCATTGCCAAATCGATTATGACTGTGATTATGAAGTCGACTGAGCAATCGATTGTTTTGATCTCGTTGTTGGAACAAAACACCTATAATCGATTACTCAATCGATTCTGATACAATCATAGTATCAGTTCTGATTTATGTATTAAAAGAATCGATTGGCAAATCGATTGATGCTTATATGATCAAGATTCAAGAAAAACAAGACATGCGAAAGTCGATTGGGCAATCGATTTACCTAGCTCTAGAACATTATAAAATCGATTGAGCAATCGATTGTCCTAGTGTTTTTCTAAATATACATAAGCAGATTCAATCACTTTTGAAAATAACTTTTCATAACACTTGAATAACTTTTGGAAAACTTTTTGATAACATTTGAATACCTTTGATAAACACTCTGAGAGAAAAGTTCTTACAACACACAAAATATCCATTGGCTAAATACTTTTTGTGTGAGATACTATAGTGATTGAGTCAAAGTCTTGATATTCTTTAATTCTTTGAAAAGGACAATTTTCTGTTAATTGAAGGTTTGGAAATCCAGTAAGGAAACTGGTAGTTATCTTTGTTGGTGTGCGATCATCAAGAAGAAGCTTTACCTAGATCTTGTGTGTGTTTGGCGATTAACTCTAAGGATCAGGTGATATTGAAACAAGAGTGAGTGAGTTAGATAGATAGGCTTTGTGGAAGCTGGACAATCTGTAAAAAGTTCTCAATTCATTCTATTGGAAAAGGCTGAAATCTTGTTCGATTTCAGGACTGGATGTAGGCTATCAAACTGATAGCTGAACCAGTATAAATCTTGGTGCACTTGTTTCTTATCCCTACTCTTATTTTGATATTACATAAATGCATATTCTTGAATGTATGAATTAATGATTTTATGTCTTGATTAACATTCTGAATTAAGCATTGTTTCTATTCTCATATATTGATAACATTGCAACTGTGTTAATCATTGCTCCTGAATATATTCCGCTACCGATCTTTGATAATTTGTTTAATAACTCTTGTAAGTACAGAAGTACGCCTAAGAGGGGGGGGGTGAATTAGGTGGTTAGTAAATTTTCTTGTTTTTAGTGATATGGTAATCAGATTTTCTGAGTTTAAGAACAAGGCTTAATAACAAGTGCAGTAAGTAAATGAACACGATAAGATTTATCCTGGTTCCCCTTATAACCAAGGGTACGTCCAGTCCTCTTGCACACCACAAGAGATTAATCAACTACTTGTCAGAAAATGTACAATTCCCACCCTGGGATTCTTGCTACAAAACTTCTAACAATTCTTCTAAGATAGCACACCACTATCTTACTTGTACAAATGATACAATAAGGTTTGAATAAATCTAAGATGTGGTATATTGATAAACAACTCAATAGTAATTCAAGTACTTGAGAACTTTTTAGAATGATATGAAAATCTAATGCAAGTACTTAGAAAAATCAGAATTTTGTTCAAAGTTGTTCAAATGAATTAATTCAAGGATGGTTAATTTTTGATCTGAAGTTATGGGGTATTTATACTCCATAAAACATCCTTTCAGATTCGTGGCCATTGATCCAAGAGGTTTGATGAAAAATTACAATGTTCTAGAGGCATTCCAGATCTGAAAAATTGTAATGTTTCCAGGTGTATTCGAATACAGTATATGTGTATTCGAATACACATCTTTGTAACGTTTAAAAAATTCGAATTTTACACCTTGTATTCGAATACACATCAGTGTAGTCGAATACAGATCAATGTATTTTAGCCTCTGACTTAACTTGTATTCGACTACATATGAGTGTAGTCGAATACATTTGGCTACTGACTTAGCATGTAGTCGACTACAGATGGGTGTAGTCGAATACACTTGGCCACTGACTTAGCTTGTAGTCGACTACAGATGCGTGTAGTCGAATACACCTTTTAAAGTTTTGCTTCTGACTTAAGTTGTATTCGAATACAACATGGTGTATTCGAATACACTTATGCAAATTGTCAAAAATATGATTTTAAATGATTTGTTAATGTTGTTTTTGATTTTTGAAAACATGTTAAATGCATATGTAAATATGAATTGTTCTCAAGTATTTGAACTATTGATTTGTATCATATACCTTTATATTTACTCATTTATTATTTGGATTTGGAAGCTCATTCAAGATGGTTTGATCTTCTTTTTGATCTTGCTGCATTGTCCATAGTTGGTGGTCTTGTCGTCATCAAAAACATGTAGTTTACATTCTCCCCCTTTTTGATTATGACAAAACGTTGTTGTGAAGAGAGTGTGATGTTGAAATCTTTGCTCCCCCGTAATAGGTGCATACTCCCCCGTTGTATGTGATGATTTGAAAATTGTTTTTGAGTGCCTACAAGGTTTGAAATGCAACAACAACACCAAATTTTCTCCCCCTTTTGACATGATCAAAAAGAAGAAGAAAACAAAGAGACATACACGGTGCGAGTAAAATCATACACAAAAGGCATATAAGGGAACAAGAATAGCAGTAATGGAAATTAAGTTAGAAGATTATAAAAGTGAATACATAATAAGTCCTGAAACGAGTAATACAAAACACACCAGAATTAAAACGACAAAGGAGTTCATAAA
>NW_027339616.1:0-1953 GCF_000331145.2 Cicer arietinum | reverse complement strand
GGGGACTGTGCAAAGAGCTCAGGATGAGCTGGGCTTGGATAGTGCTGCTGAATATGATCGAATCAGCACAAGGCAAGCACCTACTCCCCTATCCCCAGCTGGTTACGAAGATTCTGAGGCATTTCAAGGTGTCTATGGCCAATGAAGAATCTGTCAAAACCACCCTTACATTTGGTGAATCAATAGTCAACCAAATGCAACTGAGACACATCAATGGCATATGGACTAGAGCTCCGCCTACTACTAAACAACCACAACCAAGTGCGGAACCGACTGAGCCTGCTGAAGCACCATCTGAGATTATGGCTAAGCTGTTGGAGCTGATAGCATCACAGGCTGCCGAAAATGCAAAGGTGGAGGCTTCTCTGCAAAAGCTCCAAGCAACTTTGAACTCCGTAGTTTAAGATGTCGCTGCAATCCAAGAGCACTTGGGTCTCAAAATGTCTTTTGAAGACATTGTTGAGATTGGAAGACAAGCAACCGAAGATCCAAACCAACCCAACCTAGATAGCTCTGAACCTCATGGGGAGGAGACACTTGTTGAGGATAATACATCAGTCTCTCCTTCTCCCGCTGATAATAATGAGGAACAACCCTAAATAAGTTGCCTAGGCTTTGGTTTCTTTGTTGATTTGTCATGTTCTAGTATTGCTTTGATATGCTGTTTTTGTAATTTTTGTGTATATATCTGATGCTATTTTGTTTTTTTGATTAATCCACTCTCTCTTGTAATTTCTTTTTGAATTAAATGACAAAAGGGAGAGATTGGTTTAACTTGTGTTTATTACATGATTGGTATTGGTATCAAATCTGAACTTATATGTTCTGAACTGGACTTATAATTTCTTATCATCAATTTTGCTCTGATACAATGTAATGTAATGCTCTGATATATGATCTGATATGATATTGCTAATATGATATTAGCTCTGATGTGATATTGCCCTGTTTGAACACTAACTTGTGATATCTGATACATTACATTTTGATACTCAATAATGTACCCTGTTGTGCTCATTTTTTTTTTTGAAATATATCATACATTCCAAAACTCAGGGGGAGATTTTTAAAACAATCTCAAGTTAAAACTGTGTGTTTGTCATTAAATCAAAAAGGGGGGGTTTGTAAGTCATGAGCTTCCCTGATCATGTTTTTGATTTAATTCCCAAACAAACAGTACATATGAAATATTTGATTGATCTAATGATTTGAATTGAGAAACATTTCAGGCAAACAAGCAGACACCATACACTTGGAACAAAAGCTTGCAACTCAAGGAATCAACCAAAGTTGGAGGATATGCTTGAGAAAGATGCAAATATGTTTAGTGTAATTAGATGTCATAGTAGTTAGTTTAGTAGACTAATCAATATAATCTCATACTTAAGTCTTTGCCAATGAATATAAATCAATCAACTAATTAGTCAATTGATGAATCAATTGATAAATGGATTGTCTGAATCACTACATGAATCGATTGGGCAATCGATTAGTTAAAGGTTTTTAGTAAAACCTGAGTTCTGGGCTAAATCCAATCAATTGGACAATCGATTGAGCAATCGATTTTGCAAATCACAGAACCAACCATGTATGGAATCAATCGATTGACAAATCGATTGTAACAAAGTTTTTAAATCAGGATTAAGTTCTGTGATCCAACAAATCGATTGGGACATCAATTGAATTAGATTTCTTAAACTCCAAGTTTGGGGCAATCGATTAGGCAATCGATTGCAGTTAATCATTTATCAGAACTACTTTGAATAAATCGATTGGCACATTGATTTTGACAAAATAGTTGAGGTTCTGTAACAAGCACAATCCATTGGCAAATCGATCGACGTAAATGTCTGAGTCACTTTGATCAGCACAATCGATTGGAAAATTGAATGATGTAAAAGTCTGAGTCACTGTGATCAGCACAATCGATTGACGAATCGATTGAAGCTAATG
>NW_027339615.1:0-20720 GCF_000331145.2 Cicer arietinum | reverse complement strand
TTTTCATTATTTAATACCACTACAAAACGAAGATACTAATAACATATAATAAAAAAGAGTTGTAATATAAATATGTAATTATTACTTTATTTGACAACTCTATTTTATTATATGATACTATTTTATTTGTCATGTAGTTGTACTTTTTAACGAAGATAATAGAAACATATAACAAAATAGAGTTGTCTAATCAAGTAATAATCACTACGCCAAAAATGACATTTAACAGCGCCCATTTTACAGCGCTTGCTAAACACAAGCGCTGTTGTAATTATATTTTAAAAATAACGGAACCTATTACAGCGCTTTTTATGTAAAGCGCTGTAAAACAAGCGCTGTAGTAGGTCATATAACGTTTGCGCATCACGTAGCTTTTACAGCGCTTGTCAAAAAAGCGCTGTAAACGGAAGCGCTTTCGCGAATCAGTTACAGCGCTTTTTTCACAAGCGCTGTAAAACACATGCGCTTTCATTGAATTTAACTACCTATTACAGCGCTTTTTTCACAAGCGCTGTAAAACACATGCGCTTTCATTGAATTTAACTACCTATTACAGCGTTTTTTTCACAAGCGCTGTAAAATACATGCGCTTTCATTGAATTTAACTACCTATTACAGCGTTTTTTTCACAAGCGCTGTAAAATACATGCGCTTTCATTGAATTTAACTACCTATTACAGCGTTTTTTTCACAAGCGCTGTAAAATACATGCGCTTTCATTGAATTTAACTACCTATTACAGCGCTTTTTTCACAAGCGCTCTAAAATACGTCTTTCAAATAATTATATACGTTGGAAACCCTCATATCCTCTACATCTTGCAAATAATTATATACGTTGGGAACCCTAATATCCTCTACGTACTGTGCGGCCATCTACGTTGTCTAAGGTATTTTTTACACATGATCTGTTATGTTTTGAAATTGTCAAAAATTGTCAAAAACTCATACCACATGATCTGTTCTGTTTTGAAATTGTCAAAAATTGTCAAAAACTCATACCACATGATCTGTTCTGTTTTGAAATTGTCAAAAATTGTCAAAAACTCATACCACATGATCTGTTCTGTTTTGAAATTGTCAAAAATTGTCAAAAACTCATACCACATGATCTGTTCTGTTTTGAAATTGTTAGTTGATATTGGTTTCTTTTTGAAACTTGTTGATATGTTTTGAAAGCTTATTATTTTTGTTACTGCATTTATATAGGTGGTATAATATGGATAGGAAATGGATTTCAGCCAATCGATTGTCAAAAGAGTATGAAATTGGAGTGAAGGAGTTTGTTGAGTTTGCAGTGAAGAATGCAAAAGATCCAAATAGAGTAGTTTGTCCTTGTTTAAAATGTTGTTTTGGAAAACGTGTTAGAGAAGATGAATTAGAAGGACATCTAGTATGTAATGGAATTGATCAAAGCTACACATGTTGGATAAGACATGGTGAGAAAAAAAAAGGAAACATTAATTTTGAGAATAGTTCTACATATGCTTCAACTGATTTCGATACAGATACATATGAGCCGGACCGAGTTGATGAGATTGCAAAAGCAGTTGAAGAAGATCTTCGAGATTGTCCTAAAATGTTTGAAAGTTTGTTGAGTGATGCAGAGAAAGAATTATATAATGGTTGTACTAAATTCACAAGACTGTCAGCGATATTAAAGTTGTACAACTTAAAAGCGAGTAATGGATGGTCTGATAAAAGCTTTACGGAATTATTAACACTCATAAAAGATATGTTGCCAGATGATAATGAACTTCCCAGTCGAACCTACGAGGCTAAACGGATTTTGTGTTCTATTGGAATGAGTTACGAAAGGATTCATGCGTGTCCTAACGATTGCATTTTATTTCGAAACGAATATGAACTACTTAAGGCGTGTCCGAAATGCAATGTCTCTCGATATAAGAAGAAAGAATCTACTCCAGCAAAAGTCGTGTGGTATTTTCCTATAATACCAAGATTTAGGCGCATGTATCGCAGTGAAGAAGATTCAAAACACTTGACATGGCATGCAGATGAAAGAATTAGAGATGGAATGTTTCGACACCCTGCAGATTCCCCACAATGGGCAAAAATTGATCACGAGTATCCTGAATTCGGGATAGAGTCAAGAAATCTAAGACTTGCACTTTCTACTGATGGAATGAATCCACATGGTCTTCAAAGCATCTCACATAGCACGTGGCCTGTGATTTTGGTAATATATAACCTACCTCCATGGTTATGTATGAAGCGTAAGTTTATGATGTTGTCTCTGTTAATTTCTGGACCCAAACAACCGGGGAATGATATCGACGTATACTTGACTCCTCTAATCGAAAATTTAAAAAGTATGTGGGAGACAGGTGTGGAAGTTTATGATGGGTATAAGAAAGAATGTTTCAATTTAAGGGTTATGTTGTTCGGCATAATTAATGATTTTCCAGCATATGGTAATTTATCAGGATATAGCATTAAAGGTCAGTGTGCATGTCCTATATGTGAAGAGAGTACAAATTGGATGCGGTTGAAACATTGTAAGAAGAATGTGTTTCTTGGACATCGTAGATTTTTACCTTATAGTCATCAGTATCGTGGGTGGAGAAATGCATTCAATGGAAAATCAGAGGAAGGTAAAGCTCCTTTAGCACCGACTGGATATCAAATACTTGAAAAAGTACAAGGTTTGACCAATAAATTTGGCAAACCTTTTGCGGGAGAGCTGGTGAAAACTGGGTGGAAGAAAAAGTCAATTTTCTTTGAATTGCCATATTGGAAGTCATTGTATGTAAGACATTTCCTCGATGTGATGCATATTGAAAAAAATGTATTTGAAAGTGTTATTGGTACGTTACTCAATGTTCCAGGAAAGTCTAAAGATGGCGTCAATGCAAGATTGGACTTGGTCGATATGGGAATAAGAAATGAACTGGCTCCAGTAAAGAAAGGAAATCGCACATATCTACCTCCAGCCGCTCATACTCTATCTAGAAAGGAAAAAATTGTTTTATGTAAATTTCTACACGAAGTTAAAGTTCCAGAAGGATACTCTTCGAACATTAAAAATTTGGTTTGTATGAAAGACCTCAAGTTAAAAGGTTTGAAGACCCATGATTGTCATATTATAATGGAGCATTTGCTACCAATAGGTATACGTTCCATTTTACCTGAAAAAGTTCGACTAGCCTTAACTAGATTATGTTTCTTCTTCAGGGAAATTTGTAGTAAAGTGATCGACCCTCAGAAATTACCGACATTGCAGAGGGAAATTGTTGTTACTTTGTGTGAGCTTGAAATGTATTTCCCACCATCGTTTTTTGATATAATGGTTCACCTTACTGTTCATCTGGTTAAGGAGACACAACTTTGTGGGCCAGCTTATATGAGATGGATGTATCCGATAGAACGATATATGAAAATATTAAAAGGGTACGTAAAAAGTAGAAGTCGACCAGAAGGTTGTATTGCTGAACGATACATTGTTGAAGAGGCTGCTGAATTTTGTACTGAATATCTGTCCAATGTTGAATCCATAGGGCTTCCCATGTCTCGTCATTCGGGAAGACTATCAGGAGAAGGGATAACTGGAAGGAGACTACTGACTATATCAAGGACAGAATGGGAGCAGGCACAATTGTATGTTCTGCACAATGATGATGAGGTTCAACCGTATGTTACAATACACATTGATCAGTTATCTCGTTTGAACATGAATAGGAATCAAAATTGGATAACTCGAGAGCACAATCGAAGTTTTGTAACATGGTTAAAAAATCACATAATGTCAAAATTTGATATAGACCCCGGATCAATTTCAAATAGATTGAGGTGGCTAGCAAATGGTCCGAGCTTACATGTCTTTTCTTACACTGGTTATGTTATTAACGGCTACACATTTTATACCAAAGAACAAGATGATCAGACCACTATGCAAAATAGTGGAGTCACTCTCGTAGCTGAAGCGATGCATGTCTCAAGTGCAAAAGACAAAAACCCAATATATGCAAATCTATCATATTTTGGGGTTATCGAGCGCATATGGGAGTTAGACTACACAATGTTTCGTGTTCCCATATTTGGTTGCAAGTGGGTCGATAATAATAATGGCGTTCGGATTGATGAGTCAGGATTCTTGCTTGTCGATTTTAATAGGGTGGGATACAAAGACGAGCCTTTTATTTTAGCGTCGCAAGCTCAACAAGTGTTTTATGTCACTGATCCTTCTAATGATAAATGGTCTGTTGTCCTATCGACCAATAAAATAAGTGATGATAACAATAATGATGAAGATGTTGGTAATGATCTTTTATTTGCAACATCACAACAACCACATGAAATTGATTCAACTGATGATGGTTTATATCTTAGAGATGATCATGATGAGGGAATTTGGATTAATCCATCGTTTCGTATTGTAAATGGACAAACAAATGTGAATGTCACCAGGAAAAGAAGAAGGGCATCTTAATGTATATATATGTTTAATTGTTTTATATAAGCTATGCATGTAATCTGAACTGTGTTATTGTAAATATGCATGTAATCTGAATTGAGTGTTTTATACTAAGTTCTGATTAATTTATTTTCTGATTAATTTATTTTCTGCTTATATTTAGCTTGATTTGAGTGTTTTATACCAAGTTCATGTAACAATGAGTGTTTTATATTTAGCTTGATTTACATGAACTGAACTGAATATAAATTAGTAATTTACATGAACTGAACTGAACTGAATAGAGAGATTCTCTTTTGCTCAGTGCATATATATATATAGATTCTTCAGAATACTCATTTCTAATAATTCATCATCTCCTAAAGTATTGTGATAAAGACAATGATAACAATATTTTTAATCCAATAAACAATGATAAAAATGTTTTTAATGTCATCCCAACCCAAATAAACCAAACACAAAAATAAAATAAAGAGACATTTTACAGCGCTTATCTTAAAAAGCGCTGTAAAAGATCCTTTTAAAAATAAAATAATGAGTGTTTTATACCTTTTACAGCGCTTTTCACACAAAGCGCTGTAAACGACTCTTTTGAAAGTGAGTAAAAAAGACATTTTACAGCGCTTATTTGACAAAGCGCTGTAAAAAAGCTTTAAAAATAATATTCATCAGACACCTAATTTCTTCAAACACCTTGTACGCATCATGGGAATCCAAAAAACATCAGACACAAACCCATTTCTTCAAACACCTTGTACGCATCATGGGAATCCAAAAAACATCAGACACAAACCCATTTCTTCAAACACCTTGTACGCATCATGGGAATCCCCAAAAACACCAGACACAAACCCATTTTTCGCAACATGGCAATGATCCTGAATACCAATTAAGTTTCGATTTAAGAAGGAAAGAGAATGTAAAGAGATAAAAAGGGTGTTGAGGTGGAGATTGAATTGTGAAAGAGTAAGCTTTGATGTTTGTGAAGAAGATGCATAAAAGGAGAAGAGTTTGGTGAAGAGGAAGGGATTTTTGTGGTGACCAGTTACTACTATGTGGGTTTTGCATGCATGTTGAGCTTGTTTAAAAAATAACATAACATAACAAAACACAAAAACAATAAGGCCTTTTACAGCGCTTATTTGGAAAAAGCGCTGTAAAAGAGCCTTTTAAAATTAACATAAAGAGACATTTTAGAGCGCTTATGTGGAAAAGCGCTGTAAAAGGCTTTAAAAAACATTCATATAACATAATAACACACGGAGGTCTTTTACAGCGCTTATTTGGGAAAAGCGCTGTAAAAGAGCCTCTTAAAATTAACATAAAGAGACATTTTAGAGCGCTTATGTGTAAAAGCGCTGTAAAAGGCATTCAAATAACATAATAACACACGGAGGTCTTTTACAGCGCTTATTTGAAAAAAGCGCTGTAAAAGAGCCTTTTAAAAATTTAACTAAAGAAGCCTTTTAGAGCGCTTATGTGTGAAAGCGCTGTAAAAGGCATTCATATAACATAATAACACACGGAGGTCTTTTACAGCGCTTATTTGAAAAAAGCGCTGTAAAAGAGCCTTTTAAAAATTTAACTAAAGAAGCCTTTTAGAGCGCTTATGTGTGAAAGCGCTGTAAAAGGCATTCATATAACATAATAACACACGGAGGTCTTTTACAGCGCTTATTTGAAAAAAGCGCTGTAAAAGGCATTCAAATAACATAATAACACACGGAGGTCTTTTACAGCGCTTATTTGAAAAAAGCGCTGTAAAAGGCATTCAAATAACATAATAACACACGGAGGTCTTTTACAGCGCTTATTTGAAAAAAGCGCTGTAAAAGAGCCTTTTAAAAATTTAACTAAAGAAGCCTTTTAGAGCGCTTTACAAAATAAGCGCTGTAAAAGGCTTATAAAAAGCGCTGTAAAAGTGTTACGTATATATAACAGTTACCTCTTCAGTTTCCTCTTCATTACGTAACCTTCATCTCAACCTTCATTTCTTCTCTTCTTTTGCAAACCCTATCATCCCGTCCTTTACGAACCTTATTTCCACGATCATCTCCTTCATTTCGAACCTTATTTCCATCCAAGATCATCTCTCCCATTTCACACAATATATTTTCATTGAAATACGTAACCCTCATTACGTATTTCTTCAAACCGTATTTCTGTGAACCATATTTCTGTGAACTTTCTGCAAACCCTCTTTTCTTTGCATTTCGTCTTTCTTCGAACCATCATTATTCAGGTATTGATGTTATTAAATTTTTGTAATCATTAGAATGCATGTTGAGCTTTTTTAAGATATACTGATACATGTTGAGTTTGTTTATAATAATGCATGATCCATGTTGAGCTTGTTGATGTTATACTAAAGTGCATGTTGAACTTGTTGTAGTTAAATGGATACAAACAAAGATTTAGAAGTTCAAAATGAAGAAGTTGGCACCTCTAAGACTTACGAAAAAGAAGTCAAACGTGGTGCAACTATCATGCAAAGGGTGATTAAAGCACGGAGCAGTGGCATTAAATTTGAGGTATACTATATATACTCTGTTTGCTGTGTGTTTTTTTATCTTTTTTTAGGGTTTAGGGCATGTACTTACTATATGAGTTTATTAGGTTGGCTGGAACGAGAGTGGTCAGCCAGTTGACCCCAACAGCTCCATGTTTGTAAGCTACATTGGGGCTGTTGTTCGTCAAAATGTCCCAATAACAATAGACAACTGGAGAGATAAGGCGTTGAAGGATGCCAAAGATATCATCTGGAATGACATTCAAGTAAATATTTTGATCTACTCTTTTGTCATTTATAATTTTTTTTCTGTAAAATACATTACTTATAATTGTTTTCATTGCAGACCACTTTTGTTCTTGATGAGGAACGAAAGTCATATGTTTTGAGAGTTGCTGGGAAAATCCATCGTGGATTTAGATCCCATCTCTCAAATTTCTATCTAAAAGATAGAGAAGGAAACACAAATGCTGAACCTCCAAAGATATATCAACATTATATATCAAAGGATGAATGGAGTGCATTTGTTTCCAAACGTTCTGACCCGGCGTTTGTCGTAAGTGATTAATTTATTAGCATTTGTGTTTTATTATTCATATTCGTAGCGTATTTTAAATTTTTACACAATTGCTATTTTTTTTTTATATAGAATATTAGTAAGGCAAATCGCGAACGGGCAAGCAACCCAAAACACCCATACAAGAAATCACGTATGGGATATGCACGCCTTGAACAAAAAATTGTAAGTAATTAAACATCACTTGTAATTTGTATTATAAACTATAGTGTGTAACTAATTTGTATTATTTTGTTTATGATTTTAACGAATAGAGAAAAGACACCCAAGCCGATCAACCCTTGGGTCGTCATATCTTATGGAAGGAAGCGCGTGTTAACAAAGAAGGAGTGGTTGATAATGAAAATGTCAAGAAAGTTGTAGAACTTTGTGTAAGTATATTATCACTTTAATATTTTTTAATATTGTATTTTAAAAATGCTATTGAACTTATCTTTTTAATGTTACATGTATTTTAGGAAACTATTGAACAAAGTTCTGAAACTCAAGAGGGCAACAAGGATACGTGCAGGGACATTCTTGGGAAAGTGTTTAATGTCCCTGAGTATTCCGGTCGAGTGAGGGGGAAAGGATTTGGCGTAACTCCCAAAAGCTTTTTTCCTCAAGAGAAGCGCCAAAAACCTTCCAACGAGGAAGTATTAGAGAAGCTCAGAATCTTATCGGAGCAAGTGGCACTCTTGGTGAATACGAATAAAGACAAGCAACTTCCGGTTCAGCTCCAACCTGAAATACAAATGGAGAGTGAAACCGGGAGTTGCAACGTCGGTTTGAAGAGTATTCCCGAGGTAATTAATTACTTACTACTTACTTGCTTATGTAATTACTTATGTATTAAACAAACTTATATATTAACTGTACTTATGTTTTAACTATTGATGTAGGGTGTCACTACATGTGTCCTATACTTGTCCTCGCCGACTCAACGGAAGGTGGGAAAAGGAATATTGCACAATACTTCGGGAGAAGTATTGCACAATATTCCGATCCCCGCGGGCCATGTCAAAGTATCGCCTACGGTTGCTTTCGAACCAACTGCACCGTTGCCCATACCGGACAACGATGGAGATATGAAGTTCTTAAGCGACGCTATTGGCAGTTACGTGGCATGGCCCACACACCTTGTTGCCCTCGAAAAAAAGATTCCCAAGGACAAATCAGTTACATCTCCCGAAAAGGTTTGTCACATTTATTGCCTAAGGTTTTTTATTTTTTCAGATTCAATAAACTAACATTTTACCTCATTTTTGTAGGTCCAAATAAATAAACCACCCCTACAGCCAAAAAAAGGCAGCAGACCTCAAAAATTGGAGGTTAATAGGGCTGCCAAACTACAAAGGCTGGAGGGTAATAAAGCTGCAAAACTTGCAGCAACAAAAAATCTGGATCGGGGAAAATCGGTCGCTGCTGCTGCTGCTCCTAATAAAAGTCAGCCACGCCTTGGTAAATACGGGGCGTGTCTTGACATCCAAATAAAAAGGAACATGGGCAGCAGCAACGATTCGCCCATTGTACAAATGAATCAAGACATCTTTGGAGATGAGTATATTGAATACCTCGAAAAGGAGCAAATGTACGATCTTCTCGAACATAAGGAGCTGAGTGTTACTGTAATCAGCTTGTACATAAGGTAAAAAATACTTTTAATTGCATTTATTTGTAATTAATTAAATGTATTGGTAATTAATCTAGTTTAAAATTTTCATTGAAGGTTTTTGTACGAGAAGGTCGTGTGCACGAGGAAACTGTCAAATAAATACTCATTCTTGTCTCCGCATAAGATGTCGATGTTCAAACTCGATCCAGACAATGTAAAACACTACATTGTAGATATGTTTTTAAGAAATAAAGAAAGTGATAAATTGTTCTTGGCACCATATAATTCAGGGTACGTAATTTTATCTTTTTTAATTGATGAGAATTTAATTTATTAGTTGTCTATAAACAAAATTGCTTAACCAATTTTTTGTTGTTGTAGGGCACATTGGGTGCTATTTGCAATCAATGCGGTCTCTGAAGTGATATACTATTTGGATCCCGTGCACGGCGATTACACCAATCACCCCGGAATAAAGAATATGCTCGACACGTAAGTAATATTCATTTATTTCTTACATATATATATTTATATATATATATATATAAATATATATATGTAAGAAATAAATGAATATTACTTACGTGTCGAGCATATTCTTTATTCCGGGGTGATTGGTGTAATCGCCGTGCACGGGATCCAAATAGTATATCACTTCAGAGACCGCATTGATTGCAAATAGCACCCAATGTGCCCTACAACAACAAAAAATTGGTTAAGCAATTTTGTTTATAGACAACTAATAAATTAAATTCTCATCAATTAAAAAAGATAAAATTACGTACCCTGAATTATATGGTGCCAAGAACAATTTATCACTTTCTTTATTTCTTAAAAACATATCTACAATGTAGTGTTTTACATTGTCTGGATCGAGTTTGAACATCGACATCTTATGCGGAGACAAGAATGAGTATTTATTTGACAGTTTCCTCGTGCACACGACCTTCTCGTACAAAAACCTTCAATGAAAATTTTAAACTAGATTAATTACCAATACATTTAATTAATTACAAATAAATGCAATTAAAAGTATTTTTTACCTTATGTACAAGCTGATTACAGTAACACTCAGCTCCTTATGTTCGAGAAGATCGTACATTTGCTCCTTTTCGAGGTACTCAATATACTCATCTCCAAAGATGTCTTGATTCATTTGTACAATGGGCGAATCGTTGCTGCTGCCCATGTTCCTTTTTATTTGGATGTCAAGACACGCCCCGTATTTACCAAGGCGTGGCTGACTTTTATTAGGAGCAGCAGCAGCAGCGACCGATTTTCCCCGATCCAGATTTTTTGTTGCTGCAAGTTTTGCAGCTTTATTACCCTCCAGCCTTTGTAGTTTGGCAGCCCTATTAACCTCCAATTTTTGAGGTCTGCTGCCTTTTTTTGGCTGTAGGGGTGGTTTATTTATTTGGACCTACAAAAATGAGGTAAAATGTTAGTTTATTGAATCTGAAAAAATAAAAAACCTTAGGCAATAAATGTGACAAACCTTTTCGGGAGATGTAACTGATTTGTCCTTGGGAATCTTTTTTTCGAGGGCAACAAGGTGTGTGGGCCATGCCACGTAACTGCCAATAGCGTCGCTTAAGAACTTCATATCTCCATCGTTGTCCGGTATGGGCAACGGTGCAGTTGGTTCGAAAGCAACCGTAGGCGATACTTTGACATGGCCCGCGGGGATCGGAATATTGTGCAATACTTCTCCCGAAGTATTGTACAATATTCCTTTTCCCACCTTCCGTTGAGTCGGCGAGGACAAGTATAGGACACATGTAGTGACACCCTACATCAATAGTTAAAACATAAGTACAGTTAATATATAAGTTTGTTTAATACATAAGTAATTACATAAGCAAGTAAGTAGTAAGTAATTAATTACCTCGGGAATACTCTTCAAACCGACGTTGCAACTCCCGGTTTCACTCTCCATTTGTATTTCAGGTTGGAGCTGAACCGGAAGTTGCTTGTCTTTATTCGTATTCACCAAGAGTGCCACTTGCTCCGATAAGATTCTGAGCTTCTCTAATACTTCCTCGTTGGAAGGTTTTTGGCGCTTCTCTTGAGGAAAAAAGCTTTTGGGAGTTACGCCAAATCCTTTCCCCCTCACTCGACCGGAATACTCAGGGACATTAAACACTTTCCCAAGAATGTCCCTGCACGTATCCTTGTTGCCCTCTTGAGTTTCAGAACTTTGTTCAATAGTTTCCTAAAATACATGTAACATTAAAAAGATAAGTTCAATAGCATTTTTAAAATACAATATTAAAAAATATTAAAGTGATAATATACTTACACAAAGTTCTACAACTTTCTTGACATTTTCATTATCAACCACTCCTTCTTTGTTAACACGCGCTTCCTTCCATAAGATATGACGACCCAAGGGTTGATCGGCTTGGGTGTCTTTTCTCTATTCGTTAAAATCATAAACAAAATAATACAAATTAGTTACACACTATAGTTTATAATACAAATTACTTCATTATATAAAAGTGATGTTTAATTACTTACAATTTGTTGTTCAAGGCGTGCATATCCCATACGTGATTTCTTGTATGGGTGTTTTGGGTTGCTTGCCCGTTCGCGATTTGCCTTACTAATATTCTATATAAAAAAAAAATAGCAATTGTGTAAAAATTTAAAATACGCTACGAATATGAATAATAAAACACAAATGCTAATAAATTAATAACTTACGACAAACGCCGGGTCAGAACGTTTGGAAACAAATGCACTCCATTCATCCTTTGATATATAATGTTGATATATCTTTGGAGGTTCAGCATTTGTGTTTCCTTCTCTATCTTTTAGATAGAAATTTGAGAGATGGGATCTAAATCCACGATGGATTTTCCCAGCAACTCTCAAAACATATGACTTTCGTTCCTCATCAAGAACAAAAGTGGTCTGCAATGAAAACAATTATAAGTAATGTATTTTACAGAAAAAAAATTATAAATGACAAAAGAGTAGATCAAAATATTTACTTGAATGTCATTCCAGATGATATCTTTGGCATCCTTCAACGCCTTATCTCTCCAGTTGTCTATTGTTATTGGGACATTTTGACGAACAACAGCCCCAATGTAGCTTACAAACATGGAGCTGTTGGGGTCAACTGGCTGACCACTCTCGTTCCAGCCAACCTAATAAACTCATATAGTAAGTACATGCCCTAAACCCTAAAAAAAGATAAAAAAACACACAGCAAACAGAGTATATATAGTATACCTCAAATTTAATGCCATTACTCCTTGCTTTAATGACTTTCTGCATGATAGTTGCACCACGTTTGACTTCTTTTTCGTAAGTCTTAGAGGTGCCAACTTCTTCATTTTGAACTTCTAAATCTTTGTTTGTATCCATTTAACTACAACAAGTTCAACATGCACTTTAGTATAACATCAACAAGCTCAACATGGATCATGCATTATTATAAACAAACTCAACATGTATCAGTATATCTTAAAAAAGCTCAACATGCATTCTAATGATTACAAAAATTTAATAACATCAATACCTGAATAATGATGGTTCGAAGAAAGACGAAATGCAAAGAAAAGAGGGTTTGCAGAAAGTTCACAGAAATATGGTTCACAGAAATACGGTTTGAAGAAATACGTAATGAGGGTTACGTATTTCAATGAAAATATATTGTGTGAAATGGGAGAGATGATCTTGGATGGAAATAAGGTTCGAAATGAAGGAGATGATCGTGGAAATAAGGTTCGTAAAGGACGGGATGATAGGGTTTGCAAAAGAAGAGAAGAAATGAAGGTTGAGATGAAGGTTACGTAATGAAGAGGAAACTGAAGAGGTAACTGTTATATATACGTAACACTTTTACAGCGCTTTTTATAAGCCTTTTTACAGCGCTTTTTTTGTAAAGCGCTCTAAAAGGCTTCTTTAGTTAAATTCTTAAAAGGCTCTTTTACAGCGCTTTTGACAAATAAGCGCTGTAAAAGACCTCCGTGTGTTATTATGTTATTTGAATGCCTTTTACGCCTTTTACAGCGCTTTTGTCAAATAAGCGCTGTAAAAGACCTCCGTGTGTTATTATGTTATTTGAATGTTTTTTAAAGCCTTTTACAGCGCTTTTTACACATAAGCGCTCTAAAATGTCTCTTTATGTTAATTTTAAGAGGCTCTTTTACAGCGCTTTTTCCAAATAAGCGCTGTAAAAGACCTCCGTGTGTTATTATGTTATATTAATGTTTTTTAAAGCCTTTTACAGCGCTTTTTACACATAAGCGCTCTAAAATGTCTCTTTATGTTAATTTTAAGAGGCTCTTTTACAGCGCTTTTTCCAAATAAGCGCTGTAAAAGACCTCCGTGTGTTATTATGTTATATTAATGTTTTTTAAAGCCTTTTACAGCGCTTTTCCACATAAGCGCTCTAAAATGTCTCTTTAGGTTAATTTTAGAAGGCTCTTTTACAGCGCTTTTTCCAAATAAGCGCTGTAAAAGACCTCCGTGTGTTATTATGTTATATTAATGTTTTTTAAAGCCTTTTACAGCGCTTTTCCACATAAGCGCTCTAAAATGTCTCTTTAGGTTAATTTTAGAAGGCTCAACATGCAAAACCCACATAGTAGTAACTGGTCACCACCAAAATCCCTTCATCTTCACCAAACTCTTCTCCTTTTATGCATCTTCTTCACAAACATCAAAGCTTACTCTTTCACAATTCAATCTCCACCTCAACACCCTTTTTATCTCTTTACATTCTCTTTCCTTCTTAAATCGAAACTTGGTATTCAGGATCATTGCCATGTTGCGAAAAATGGGTTTGTGTCTGATGTTTTTGTTAACAATGTGTTTTTGGGTATTCCCATGATGCGTACAAGGTGTTTGATGAAATGGGTTAATGTCTGATGTTTTTTGGATTCCCATGATGCGTACAATGTGTTTGAAGAAATGGGTTTGTGTCTGATGTTTTTTGAATCCCATGATGCGTACAAGGTGTTTGAAGAAATTAGGTGTCTGATGAATATTATTTTTAAAGCCATTTGACAGCGCTTTGGCAAACAAGCGCTGTAAAATGTCTTTTTTACTCACTTTCAAAAGAGTCGTTTACAGCGCTTTGTGTGGAAAGCGCTGTAAAAGGTATAACACACTCATTATTTTATTTTTAAAATGATCGTTTACAGCGCTTTTTCCAAATAAGCGCTGTAAAAGACCTCCGTGTGTTATTATGTTATTATGTATCTTTTAGGTTAATTTTAGAAGGCTCTTTTACAGCGCTTTTTCCAAATAAGCGCTATTATTGTTTTTGTGTTTTGTTATGTTATTTTTTAAACAAGCTCAACATGCAAAACCCACATAGTAGTAACTGGTCACCACCAAAATCCCTTCCTCTTCACCAAACTCATGTGTTTTGTTTTATTGTTTTATTTTATTTTTGTGTTTGGTTTATTTGGGTTGGGATGACATTAAAAACCTTTTTATCAGTTCAGTTCAGAAAATAAATTAATCAGAACTTAGTATAAAACACTCAATTCAGATTACATGCATGAATTATTAGAAATGAGAATCTCTCTATTCAGTTCAGTTCAGTTCAGTTCAGAAAATAAATTAATCAGAACTTAGTATAAAACACTCAATTCAGATTACATGCATGAATTATTAGAAATGACAATGAGAATCTCTCTGTACAGTTCAGTTCAGTTCAGTTCAGAAAATAAATTAATCAGAACTTAGTATAAAACACTCAATTCAGATTACATGCATATTTACAATAACACAGTTCAGATTACATGCATAGCTTATATAAAACAATTAAACATATACATTAAGATGCCCTTCTTCTTTTCCTGGTGACATTCACATTTGTTTGTCCATTTACAATACGAAACGATGGATTAATCCAAATTCCCTCATCATGATCATCTCTAAGATATAAACCATCATCAGTTGAATCAATTTCATGTGGTTGTTGTGATGTTGCAAATAAAAGATCATTACCAACATCTTCATCATTATTGTTATCATCACTTATTTTATTGGTCGATAGGACAACAGACCATTTATCATTAGAAGGATCAGTGACATAAAACACTTGTTGAGCTTGCGACGCTAAAATAAAAGGCTCGTCTTTGTATCCCACCCTATTAAAATCGACAAGCAAGAATCCTGACTCATCAATCCGAACGCCATTATTATTATCGACCCACTTGCAACCAAATATAGGAACACGAAACATTGTGTAGTCTAACTCCCATATGCGCTCGATAACCCCAAAATATGATAGATTTGCATATATTGGGTTTTTGTCTTTTGCACTTGAGACATGCATCGCTTCAGCTACGAGAGTGACTCCACTATTTTGCATAGTGGTCTGATCATCTTGTTCTTTGGTATAAAATGTGTAGCCGTTAATAACATAACCAGTGTAAGAAAAGACATGTAAGCTCGGACCATTTGCTAGCCACCTCAATCTATTTGAAATTGATCCGGGGTCTATATCAAATTTTGACATTATGTGATTTTTTAACCATGTTACAAAACTTCGATTGTGCTCTCGAGTTATCCAATTTTGATTCCTATTCATGTTCAAACGAGATAACTGATCAATGTGTATTGTAACATACGGTTGAACCTCATCATCATTGTGCAGAACATACAATTGTGCCTGCTCCCATTCTGTCCTTGATATAGTCAGTAGTCTCCTTCCAGTTATCCCTTCTCCTGATAGTCTTCCCGAATGACGAGACATGGGAAGCCCTATGGATTCAACATTGGACAGATATTCAGTACAAAATTCAGCAGCCTCTTCAACAATGTATCGTTCAGCAATACAACCTTCTGGTCGACTTCTACTTTTTACGTACCCTTTTAATATTTTCATATATCGTTCTATCGGATACATCCATCTCATATAAGCTGGCCCACAAAGTTGTGTCTCCTTAACCAGATGAACAGTAAGGTGAACCATTATATCAAAAAACGATGGTGGGAAATACATTTCAAGCTCACACAAAGTAACAACAATTTCCCTCTGCAATGTCGGTAATTTCTGAGGGTCGATCACTTTACTACAAATTTCCCTGAAGAAGAAACATAATCTAGTTAAGGCTAGTCGAACTTTTTCAGGTAAAATGGAACGTATACCTATTGGTAGCAAATGCTCCATTATAATATGACAATCATGGGTCTTCAAACCTTTTAACTTGAGGTCTTTCATACAAACCAAATTTTTAATGTTCGAAGAGTATCCTTCTGGAACTTTAACTTCGTGTAGAAATTTACATAAAACAATTTTTTCCTTTCTAGATAGAGTATGAGCGGCTGGAGGTAGATATGTGCGATTTCCTTTCTTTACTGGAGCCAGTTCATTTCTTATTCCCATATCGACCAAGTCCAATCTTGCATTGACGCCATCTTTAGACTTTCCTGGAACATTGAGTAACGTACCAATAACACTTTCAAATACATTTTTTTCAATATGCATCACATCGAGGAAATGTCTTACATACAATGACTTCCAATATGGCAATTCAAAGAAAATTGACTTTTTCTTCCACCCAGTTTTCACCAGCTCTCCCGCAAAAGGTTTGCCAAATTTATTGGTCAAACCTTGTACTTTTTCAAGTATTTGATATCCAGTCGGTGCTAAAGGAGCTTTACCTTCCTCTGATTTTCCATTGAATGCATTTCTCCACCCACGATACTGATGACTATAAGGTAAAAATCTACGATGTCCAAGAAACACATTCTTCTTACAATGTTTCAACCGCATCCAATTTGTACTCTCT
The DNA here is from genome assembly GCF_000331145.2 of Cicer arietinum. Lineage (NCBI taxonomy): Eukaryota > Viridiplantae > Streptophyta > Magnoliopsida > Fabales > Fabaceae > Cicer > Cicer arietinum. Next base: position 3,846 of record NW_027339615.1, on the reverse strand, counting down.
TCACATATAGGACATGCACACTGACCTTTAATGCTATATCCTGATAAATTACCATATGCTGGAAAATCATTAATTGTGCCGAACAACATAGCCCTCAAATTGAAACACTTTTTCCTATACCCATCATAAACTTCCACACCTGTCTCCCACAGAATTTTTAAATCTTCAATTAAAGGAGTCAAGTATACGTCGATATCATTCCCCGGTTGTTTGGGTCCAGAAATTAACAGAGACAACATCATAAACTTACGCTTCATACATAACCATGGAGGTAGGTTATATATTACCAAAATCACAGGCCACGTGCTATGTGAGATGCTTTGAAGACCATGTGGATTCATTCCATCAGTAGAAAGTGCAAGTCTTAGATTTCTTGACTCTATCCCGAATTCAGGATACTCGTGATCAATTTTTGCCCATTGTGGGGAATCTGCAGGGTGTCGAAACATTCCATCTCTAATTCTTTCATCTGCATGCCATGTCAAGTGTTTTGAATCTTCTTCACTGCGATACATGCGCCTAAATCTTGGTATTATAGGAAAATACCACACGACTTTTGCTGGAGTAGATTCTTTCTTCTTATATCGAGAGACATTGCATTTCGGACACGCCTTAAGTAGTTCATATTCGTTTCGAAATAAAATGCAATCGTTAGGACACGCATGAATCCTTTCGTAACTCATTCCAATAGAACACAAAATCCGTTTAGCCTCGTAGGTTCGACTGGGAAGTTCATTATCATCTGGCAACATATCTTTTATGAGTGTTAATAATTCCGTAAAGCTTTTATCAGACCATCCATTACTCGCTTTTAAGTTGTACAACTTTAATATCGCTGACAGTCTTGTGAATTTAGTACAACCATTATATAATTCTTTCTCTGCATCACTCAACAAACTTTCAAACATTTTAGGACAATCTCGAAGATCTTCTTCAACTGCTTTTGCAATCTCATCAACTCGGTCCGGCTCATATGTATCTGTATCGAAATCAGTTGAAGCATATGTAGAACTATTCTCAAAATTAATGTTTCCTTTTTTTTTCTCACCATGTCTTATCCAACATGTGTAGCTTTGATCAATTCCATTACATACTAGATGTCCTTCTAATTCATCTTCTCTAACACGTTTTCCAAAACAACATTTTAAACAAGGACAAACTACTCTATTTGGATCTTTTGCATTCTTCACTGCAAACTCAACAAACTCCTTCACTCCAATTTCATACTCTTTTGACAATCGATTGGCTGAAATCCATTTCCTATCCATATTATACCACCTATATAAATGCAGTAACAAAAATAATAAGCTTTCAAAACATATCAACAAGTTTCAAAAAGAAACCAATATCAACTAACAATTTCAAAACAGAACAGATCATGTGGTATGAGTTTTTGACAATTTTTGACAATTTCAAAACAGAACAGATCATGTGGTATGAGTTTTTGACAATTTTTGACAATTTCAAAACATAACAGATCATGTGTAAAAAATACCTTAGACAACGTAGATGGCCGCACAGTACGTAGAGGATATTAGGGTTCCCAACGTATATAATTATTTGAAAGATGTAGAGGATATGAGGGTTTCCAACGTATATAATTATTTGAAAGATGTATTTTACAGCGCTTGTGAAAAAAGCGCTATAATAGGTAGTTAAATTCAATGAAAGCGCATGTGTTTTACAGCGCTTGTGAAAAAAGCGCTGTAATAGGTAGTTAAATTCAATGAAAGCGCATGTGTTTTACAGCGCTTGTGAAAAAAGCGCTGTAATAGGTAGTTAAATTCAATGAAAGCGCATGTGTTTTACAGCGCTTGTGAAAAAAGCGCTGTAATAGGTAGTTAAATTCAATGAAAGCGCATGTGTTTTACAGCGCTTGTGAAAAAAGCGCTGTAATAGGTAGTTAAATTCAATGAAAGCGCATGTGTTTTACAGCGCTTGTGAAAAAAGCGCTGTAACTGATTCGCGAAAGCGCTTCCGTTTACAGCGCTTTTTTGACAAGCGCTGTAAAAGCCTTATAACGTGATGCGCAAACGTTATATGACCTACTACAGCGCTTGTTTTACAGCGCTTTACATAAAAAGCGCTGTAATAGGTTCCGTTATTTTTAAAATATAATTACAACAGCGCTTGTGTTTAGAAAGCGCTGTAAAATGGGCGCTGTTAAATGTCATTTCTGACGTAGTGCGTAAATTCGTTTTAAATTTGTTTTTATTTATTTAAAGTAAATGATTTTTATTTAAAGTGAATGATTTTACAACGCTTGTAAAAAACACGGTCTAATAGGTCATTTAATTATTTGAAAGCGCAAGTCTTGCAAGTCTTTTACAGCGCTTGTAAAAATAGCGCTCTAATAGGTCATTTAATTATTTGAAAGCGCAAGTCTTGCAAGTCTTTTACAGCGCTTGTAAAAATAGCGCTCTAATAGGTCATTTAATTATTTGAAAGCGCAAGTCTTGCAAGTCTTTTACAGCGCTTGTAAAAATAGCGCTCTAATAGGTCATTTAATTATTTGAAAGCGCAAGTCTTGCAAGTCTTTTACAGCGCTTGTAAAAATAGCGCTCTAATAGGTCATTTAATTATTTGAAAGCGCAAGTCTTGCAAGTCTTTTACAGCGCTTGTAAAAATAGCGCTCTAATAGGACGATGGCTAGTGTTTAAAATATGGCGCAGAACCCGAAACTCAGTTATAAATTTAGGAGAAGAATCCTACAAGAATCTTTTTCTCCTCGATTTCATCAGGACTTTTTGGGCAATTTTCGTACCCCTCGACAAAAATGGACCAGTGTCTGCATTTACGGCCTTTACGATAACTAGTGTTTGAAATCTGCCGCGGAACCCGAAACACAGTTATAAATGTTGGATAAGAATGCTATAAGGGTTTCCCTGTCCTCGATTTCATCTGGACTTTTCGGGGGATTTTCATACTACCCGACAAAAATGGACAGAAATCTGTATTTCCAGAATAGACGAGGGCTACTATTTGAAATTTGACATGGAACCCAAAACACAGTTATAAATTTTGGAGAATAATGCTATAAGGGACCCCCGGTCCTCGATTTGATCTGGAATTTTCGGGCGATTTTCATACCACCCGACAAAAATTGATCAAAATCAGTATTTCCGGACCATACGAGGGCTAGTGTTTGAAATTTGACACAGAACCTGGACAAAAATGGACCAAAATCTATATTTCGGTCCCGGAATCTGAAACATTGTTATATATTTAGGAGAAGAATTCTATAAGGGTCTCCCGGTCCTCGATATCATCTGGTATTTTCGGGTGATTTTCGTACCACCCGACTAAAATGGACCGAAATTCGTATTTTTGAACAAAACAATGACTATTGTTGAAATCCCACATAGAACTCGGAACATAGTTATAAATTTAGGAGAAGAATGCTATAAGGGTCTCTCGGTCCTCGATTTCATCTGGACTTTGCATACGATTTTCTTACCCCTCGACAAAAAAGGACCAAAATCTATATTTTTGGACCAGACGACGGCAAGTGTTTGAAATCAGGCGCGGAACCTAAAAACCAGTAATAAATTTTGGAGAAGAATGCTGTGAGGGTCTCCCGGTCCATGGTTTCATCGAGACTTTACGGGTGATTCTCGTACCACCCGACAAAAAATTGACGGAAATATGTATTTTCCAACAAGATGGTTACTAGTGTTTGAAACCTAACGCGGAACCTGAAACACAGTTATAAATTTAGGAGAAGCATGCAAAAAGTCTCTCCCGTTCCTCATTTTTTCATCTGGACTTTTTGGGCGATTTTTATACCACCCGACAAAAATGGACTAAAATCCGTAACATATAATAAAACAGAGTTGTCAAATAAAT
>NW_027339614.1:0-3000 GCF_000331145.2 Cicer arietinum | reverse complement strand
ATTTCTTCGATTAAAAAAAATAATTATTTTATGTTTTTTAAAAATAATATGCTTTGCATAATTTTTTTTTATTTGCATATTTTTATCCATGAATTTTGTCTTATTATGGTTCTAAACTTTATATCATTGATTTTCATAGACACACTATAGTAATAGCCTTCATGCTAAATTATTATTCATTTTGTGTGGGTTTTAAATCATTTAAATATTAGAAACTCTTAATCTTATTTGTTATTTGGACTCCCTCTTTGTTATAAAATTAGTAAAATAAATGGTTCATTCATTTCATGATTTGTTGTTGTTTTGTATGATATTAAATTTGAATTGAATAGTTAGATATGGATTATAGAGTTCTGAAATGGATTTGTTGTTCGATTTTACATTTATAGAAGAAAATCAATGTGCCGACTTTTTTTTCTTTCTAAAATGATATTATTTTAGTTTGACTCTCTGGAACTTATTTCTTCTTTGCATGAACATGCTTTGGAGTAGTTGTTTTTTGGTTTCTTTTTATTTTCTCTTTTTCATATGTTACCAAAAAAAACTATATATTCTTATAACAATATATGGGATTAGACTTAAGCTATATTTTTTTTCTTTCTATATTTGGTTGATGACATGCACGTTGTATTATTATAATTGTTATTATAAACTTCTCAAAAAATGTTTAAGGTGGACTTTTACTATTTTTAATGAATAATTAATTTTATAATAATAAAAAATAGAGAACGAATATAATATTTAGGAAAAATACATTCTGCAGTCTTTAAAGTTAAACGAAAATATCAGACTAATCATTTATCTTTTTTTTTTATTTATTTATAATAAGATAGTACGTTATATTTATTTTAGTGTGTCAAGTTTACTCTTATGTTTGTAATTGTTTATACCGACAATCCTAATTTCAAAATTAAAACCCAAATTCTCTCAATTTTTCCAATAAACCCATGCATTTCTTAAGAGGTTTTGATTCTAATAATCATAAGAACATAAATTCTCAATTCACTTTTAAAGTAATAATTAAACAAAAGAGAATTCAAGTGAGATTCATTTTAGGATTTTTAAATTAAAGGCAAAATTTTCTATATCTATATTATAAAAATTTATTATGTTGTTTTTTATAAGATTGATAACAAAACTCATAGTACAATTTAAAAAAAAATTTCACTAAAATCAGTCTAAAATGATGTTATGACTCAAAAATAGTTAAGTATTGTAATTTTTACAAGCATAAAGGACTAAATTGATATAAAAAAAAGTTAAGACAACCAATTTTTTATTTTTGTATAACTTAAAGTATTACATGATGTATTTTGTCTAATATTTTATCAAAAATTACTAAACATAATAAGGTCTATCTTTGGACTAGGTCCATATTAGCCAATCCTATTATTATTATTACTGTCGCGTCTGGTTTGTCCGCGAAAAAAAAAAAATAAAAAGAGTCGCCACCAATTTTATTTTTATTAAAGGAAAAATTGGATAAAACCTAAAATAATATTTTTGAATCAAAAATTTGGATTCGGGAGTCGATTACGAGTAGGAAGTATTATCGCCCTACAACGTCCGTTAAGACGGTTACCCTATAATTAATTATATACAAACTATTTATTTATTTATTTATTTATTTTTACCCCAAAAAGAATAATAAAAAAATTAAATTATTTACATTAATGAAAGAAAAAAAATATTTGTTTTATTAATTTGGTTTGACAAGGGAAACACCTTGCTCCTACGTATCCCCAGGTGCAATAGGGAAATCAAAACTCACGTAGTTCTTGAGTAGAAAATATTGATGTGTTGACAGATTTTATTATTATTTTTATTTATATATGTATCAAAAAAATTAAAATAAAAAATGTAATAATAGTAATAATGATGATAATAATGATAATAATGATAATAATAATATTTAAAAATAAAAAAAAAACATTTTTACTACCTTTTTCATTTTTATAAAATGTAAAGGATAAAAATCCGCGAGTAGGCGACGCATATGTGGCGCGAACCGACGACGGTAATAATAATAGAATTTAAGATCTAATGCACAAGAAATAAAACACAATAAAGATGAGAGATCACAAATTTGATAAAGAAATAAACGATTATACAACAATCAAATTGATTGTTATTGGTTGATTCCAAAATTTCTCGTGAAACCAAAAAAATTATTTTTTTATATCATACGTGCATAGAATAGTAAAAAAACTCTATAACAATAATAATGTAAAAAAAAAAATAGACAAGAAGAAAAAAGATAAATAAGTGTTTACCGCATTGGAAATACTTTTTACTAGCTCGGTTCAATCTTTCTTCTCTCTTTTCCCTCTATTATTCTCTTTTCTCTTTTATTTTTTTTTTTTGTGCTCTCAATTGTGTTTCCCCTTTGTCTTCTTGTGGCCGACTATTTATAGACTTTTGGGTATAGATTTCAAAAGACAAAAGAATAATTGTCAATTGATTACCATTAATCTATTTTTGTTGGTTTCTTTTCTTTTAATTGGCCACAATTATACCGATTCTTATTGCTATTGATTCATTTCTTCGATTTTCTTTTCTATTCAATTGATCACCATTATTCTGATTTTTATGACCATCAATCAATTTATTTTTGGTTTTTTTTCATTTATTTTGATCATCATTGCATTGATTTTTATGACCATCAATTCATTTCTTTTCAATTTCCTTTATTTTTATTTCTTATTATTATTTTTATATTTTAGAAAATAGTCTGAACAAGAATTAGAGGCAAACAAGAACCGAAAACACTTGTGATTGTTAAAAGCTTATACCCCTAATTATTTATTTTTATTTTTATATTTCTTCACATATAATTATATATTTATTATTATTATTATTATTATTATTATTATTATTATTATTATTATTATCATTATTTCCTTTTTAATAAAAAGTAAAGATCGGACAAAATTAGGTGTCAACAATAGTTGAATCAAGTTTATTGAGATTGCAGTGTTCTATAGGAGGAAAAAGTCTAAA
>NW_027339613.1:17187-18000 GCF_000331145.2 Cicer arietinum | reverse complement strand
ATTAAAATAAAACCGGGAAATAAATAAGGTAACACACATTAAGATAAATATTTAAGTCGTAATACAACGACAAATAAGTGAACAGAATATACGAGCAGCGGAAAAATTCTCAATCCATCAATTCAAAAGATATACATAACAAAAGTAGTACAGTCTTCCAGTTTAAAAATAAACGCAACCCCAAAAGAAAGACATCCGTTCCCTCTGTGACAACCTAGTCTAATCATTTTACAAAACAACTAAACACCCTGAGTGATCTCCACGCGCCCCGTGAGATCCTCCTAACGTAGCTGCAGTCAAGCGTTCCCATCTCCATTTCCGTCCGTGGGGTACGAACCGGTAGGATCGTCCTGACTCTCATCTGAGGGCAAAGCCCAGATTTCCACAATAATTGTAAAGGACACCAACCAAAAATAACAGTTAACACATATCATTTAAGTTTTAAATGCTAAAAATAACTTTTCAGCTAAGCATGCACCTTATCAGGATTTTCAATATGCGAAAAGTTCATACAATGCTTTGCCAATTAAAAATGAAAGTAAAATGAAGTTCTCAATCCCCTAATTATAACATAACAAAACAAGACATGGATAGATTCATGAGCAATCAATCATACAACTAAAACTGAGGATTTTCACTGAGCCAATCGATTGGGAAATCGATTGGGGTGAAGGATTTTAATGAAAACAGAATCCTGGGCTGAAATCAATCGATTAGGAAATCGATTGAGTGATACTGAGCCCCCTGGTTTTAAGCCAATCGATTTCCAAATCGATTTGGTCGAATATGGATGAGTCCCTGACTTAAGGCCCA
>NW_027339613.1:12746-14959 GCF_000331145.2 Cicer arietinum | reverse complement strand
CTCTAACGTGCGTTTCTGGTACCGCGAGCAAATCCGGTAAAAATCTCCGCTCGCAACGTCGCCTCCAAATTGGTCCCCTAGCACCGTGGCGTGGTAGTGAGCAACTTTCCCTTCTAACTCTTCGCGAAATGAAGCTTGGATCTAGAAGAGACGGAGGGGTTTGTGTTTGAATCTCAAATACCGTTTTTCTTCGTTTTCGGATCAAAGAGGAAGAGTGGAGTTGCGAAACCTTTGTTCTAACACTCACCCAACCTTGGGTTACTAGTTTTGAAGAAAAGGAACGAAAAAGAAAGCAAAACCAAGAAGGAGAAGAAATGGGTTTTCGCGAGGCACGGGAGGAAGAAGATGGAAAATTGGAATTTTCTTTCCTTCCTTTTTCCTTTCTTTGTTTTTCCTTCCTTTCTATTTCCTTCTTTCCTTTATATAACCTTTTCTTTTCCTTTTCCTTCCTTCTAATTTCCTTTCTTTCTATTCTCTCCAAGCAAACATATATATATATTAAATATAACTTAACAAATATCTCAAAATATCTAGATATTTGTTAAATTACCATTTCACCCGTAACGCATTAAATTCTCCGTAAAGGATTTACCGCACTTAATTTAAATTTATTTATCGACGAGTAATTCTAAACGGTGTCAAAATAACTTTTTGATCCTATAAACTCCATAATATTATTAACTTTGGCTAAAAAGCCTCCGAGCCAAAATCCAAAACATATAAAATACATAAAGTGTACTTTAAAATTATGGGTCTTACATTACTCCCCCCCTAAAATTAGTTTTGTCCTCGAAACTATGCGTCGATAAATAGCTCTGGGTGTTGTTCTCTCATCTTGCTCTCCAATTCCCAAGTCGCATCTCCTGTAATTGGGTTCCAAATCACCTTGACCAACGAAACATCCTTGGTCCTCAACCGCTTAATCTTCCTGTCATCAATTCTCACGGGTGGTACTTCGAATGTCAAGTTATCCTTCAGTTGGATTGTGTCTGGTTCGATCACATGCGATGGATCTGCAAGATATTTCCTCAACTGTGATACATGAAACACGTCATGAATGTTGGACAGTATCGGAGGCAATGCAATCCGATAAGCAACAGGCCCAATTCGTGCAGAAATCTGGTATGGTCCAATGAATTTCGGAGTCAACTTCTTTGATTTCAATGCCCTACCAACTCCCGTAGTAGGTGTGACTCTCGGAAATACATGGTCACCCTGTTCGAATTCTAAAAGTCTGCGACGCTTGTCCGCGTAACTCTTCTGACGACCTTGTGAAGTCTTCATTTTCTCCTTGATTTTCCTTACCTTAGCTGTAGTCTGTTGCACCATCTCTGGTCCGACGATCATATTTTCACCGTCCTTATACCAACACAAGGGCGTTTGACACTTGCGCCCATATAAAGTCTCATCTGGAGCCATTCCAATACTTGCGTGGAAACTATTTGTTGTAGGTGAACTCAATCATAGCTTCGTTCCGAATGCTTCGTGCAATGCTCCCAAAAATGTGATGTGAACTTCGGATCACGGTCTGATACAATACTCGATGGTACTCCGTGTAATCTCTAAAGGTTGCAACACCCCAGCAGGTCGCTGATGTTCCACCTTGTACGGAACATCCATCTAGTACCAAACCTAAACACTAAGTATGACGCCGACACATTGAGTACAATGTATCATTACCTAATGATAGGGCTTCCCATCCATATCAAGAATGATCTTGGGTTATTGTAGAGGTAAACAATCAAATTAATCGAGAAGTCCCTATTCTGAATGGTTATTTGACAATGTAAACATGCATAATTTACTGTCAAAGTCTTAGCAGTAAAGCAGACACGGACAACTTCAAACGATTTACATAATCCATAGCAATGAAGGAATGGGTTGCCCCTGAATCAGAAAGTGTAGTTAGGGGGTTACCTGTAATCGCACAGTCATATTGAATCAGATCGCTAGATAAATTTCCAACTTCAGCGTCGACGCAATAAACATGTCCTCTAGCAGTAGGAAGAGTAATCCTAGCTACATTCACCATTGGTTCCACCTTCGGAGCCTTGCAATTCCTTGCAAAGTGCCCTGGTTTATGGCAATTGTAGCAAGTAGTACTGTTAAAGGTACAAGCATAAGCATAATGTCCTTATTCTCCACATCGGAAACATCGTATACCTTGTCCCACTTGCCTCCCAAAGTCTTGGTTCCCTGGGTTATCCCGTCCC
>NW_027339613.1:10969-12266 GCF_000331145.2 Cicer arietinum | reverse complement strand
CAACGCGCGCTTGTTATGCACATTTTACAGCGCTTCTTAACAAAAAAGCGCTGTAATATGCACCCCATTATATGAGTTATGGGTGTGCATTTTACAGCGCTTTCTCAAAAAAGCGCTGTAATATGCCCAACCATAATTTCATACATGGGTGGGCATTTTACAGCGCTTTGTTGAGAAAGCGCTGTAAAATGCACACCCTTAATTTCATATATGGGTGTGCATATTACAGCGCTTTCTCAAAAAAGCGCTGTAAAATGCCCAACCATAATTTCATATTATGGGTCTGCATTTTACAGCGCTTTCGTGAGTGCTTTAGAACAACATTTTACACTATTATCCCAGAAACGGTACGGTATTTGCATTATATGATTTTCATATATAAATTATCTATATATTTGATACTAACTTAATATAATATGTTCAATTTTTATATTGCAGTACTTTGCCAATTCCAGTCCATCATATTCTGAGGAAGATCTGATGGAATTAAAGGAAGAATGGTGTCAGTACGTGCTTGACATGAAAATTATTTGATTTTCTGGGAAATAGCTTGTGCTGGGCAAGGGATCTGAATATTATATGGTAGCTAGTGCATATAATGTATATTCTGTTAGTTATTATATGTAAATGATCATAGGACACAATATATGCATATAATGGATCTGTTAGTTATTATATAATGGATCTGAATGTAGTTTAGGTTGTAAATTAGGTTATATATATATACGTATCTGAATGTAGGTAATTAGGTTGTAAATTAGGTTGTATATATGTATCTGAATGTAGTTACTTAGGTTGTAAATTACAGAGTTACATATATGTTAATAAAGTTACAGAGTTCTGATTTATGTTCTACTGATTGTGTGAACTGATTGTCTATAATATGTTCTGTTCTACTGATTGTCTGTAATATGTTCTGTTCTACTGATTGTCTGTAATATGTTCTGTTCTACTGATTGTCTGTAATATGTTCTGTTCTACTGATTGTCTATAATATGTTCTGTTCTACTGGAATTGTCTATAATATGTTGTGAAGTGATTTTAGATAGGCAGTTCACACAATCAGTAGAACATAAATCAGAACTCTGTAACTTTATTAACATATATGTAACTCTGTAATTTACAACCTAAGTAACTACATTCAGATACATATATACAACCTAATTTACAACCTAATTAGCTACATTCAGATACTTATATATATATAACCTAATTTACAACCTAAACTACATTGAGATCCATATTCATGTTCATATATTGTGTCCTATGATCATTTACATATAATAACTAACATAAT
>NW_027339613.1:0-969 GCF_000331145.2 Cicer arietinum | reverse complement strand
GCCAAGATCGTTCTTGGTTTTCACGGATCAATCTTGATCTTTACACAGTTTCTACCTTTCTACATAGAAAGGATTTTACGCAGGTTTACCTTACATTATTTCAGAAAGGATTTTGCAAGATACCTTTTAGAACCTAAAAGGATTTTTACACACTACTCAAGCTATGTTATAAAAAATAGCCTTGAGTTACAAAGTGATGATTTTAAGAGTATTAGAATCTTAGTATTGCTCAACTCTTGTTTGAGAAATAGATTCTGTATTTAGAACTCAGTTATTACTGATTCTAACACAACACAAAGAAAAGAACTGCAGGCTTGAGAAGGATTTTGACAAGCTTGAGTATGATATAACGATTGATGCTTTGCTTGGCACTTTGAGTTGTGTTTTGCTCTTCATCTTGAAGCTACTTTTATAGACTTCAAGAGAGCTTGGGATAACTCATATGACCGTTGGAATAGGGCCAGTTGTCATGAGATAGTTGTTGGATAAAGTCTGCCAAAAAGCAAGAGTGACCACAGCTGCATCCAAGATCGTTCTTGAGAACCAGGATTGATCTTCGAATTTAGTTGAAAATGAGATGACTTGTACTTGTGATTCTTGTCAGCTGACTGAGATGACTTCTTGCATACAGGTGAGGATTGAAGTACAACTTAGCTGTACTTTACATCCTGTAAACTTGTACTTGTAAATGCCTCATTTGAAGAATGATCTTGTTTTATACTATTAATGGAGCATGTCTTTGATTCTTCAAATTCTGGAACAAATATGACTTAGATTGATCCTTGCTGATTCTATATGAGGATATGAGATGAATAATGTTTCCAGGATCCAATCTTTTACAAGGAAATTGATTATTCTTGTTTCTGCCCTAAACGAAGATCGTTCTTCGTTTCTCATCAATAAGTCAAGATCGATCTTCGTTTTCCAGAACTGCTTCAAGATCAATCTTCGTTTTCCAGAACTGCTTTC
>NW_027339612.1:0-1736 GCF_000331145.2 Cicer arietinum | reverse complement strand
GCAGTTATTACAGGTTAATGAGTCTCGAAGTTCAAGTTTGGGAGAAACCCCGCTCCGATAGGTGACACCGGGAATTAAGAGTTGTAATGTGTATTTTACTTATGTTATTATAAATGACTTTTTATATGAAAACTTAGTACGAGTAAGTCTTGGGAATTAAATCAAGAAATTCTAGTTGAATCAAGTTCATTAATATTGTACTATTTTAATTAAAAAAAAAACAAAGTTGAATTTTTACATGTGTATTTAGAGAAACGTGATATCCTAAATTAGATATTAAAGTTTTTATTCTCTTTAACAGATTTTCTTCATCCGCTGCAAGTTTTCTTCAAATAATTTAGTATATATTATTATAAATGTTATTATGGGGTTTAGGGTGTCACAATTATTATCTTCGTTTTATAGTTTGACTTCAAAAAGAAGATAGTATTAATATATAATAAAATAGAGTTGTCAAATAAATATGTAATTATTACTTTATTTCACAACTCTAATTTATTATATGTTATTATTATCTTCGTCTTATAGTTTTACTTCATAACAAATATGATAATAACATATAGTAAAACAAATTTGTCAAATAAAGTAAAAATTATATATTCATTTGACAACTCTATTTTATTAGGGTTTAGTGTGTTAGGCTGTTAAGGGTTAAAAAAAATCATGTTTAGGGTTTCAGAAATCACGTTTAGGGATTGGGGTTTAGAGTTTAGGATTCAGAATTTAGGGTTAACAGTTTACAGTTTAGGATTCATGGTTTAAGGTTTAGGTTTAAGGTTTAGGATTTAAGGTTTTAGCCTTAAGGTTAGGTGTTCAGTATTAAGGGTTATCATCATAACGAGGAATAACTACAAAACAAAGATAATAGTAACATATTATAAAATTAAGTTGTCAAATAAAGATATAATTAATACTTTATTTGAAAATAATATTTTATAATATATTATTATTATCTTCGTTATGTAAAAAACAAATACAAAACAAAGATGATAATAACATATAATAAAATAGAGTTGTCAAATAAATATTAAATTATTACATTATTTGACAACTCTATCTTATTATATGTTATTATTATCTTCGTTAAGAAGTAAAACTAATAAAAGAAAATAATAATAAAATAGAGTTGTCAAATAAATTAATAATTATATATTTGTTTAAAAACACAATTTTATTATACGTTATTACTATCTTTGTTTTGTAGTTTTACTAAATAACAAAAATAATAATGACATATAACAAAACTGAGTTGTAAATTAAATATGTAATTATTCCTTTATTTGACAACTCTATTTTACTATATGTTATTATTATCTTTGTTATGAAGTAAAACTATAAAACGAAGATAATAATAACATTAATTAAAATAGAGATGTCAAAAAATGTAATAATTAAATATTTATTTGACAACTCTATTTTATTATATGTTATTATTTTCATCATTTTTTATTTATTTATAACATCTATTTTATTATATGTTATTATTATTTTCGTTATTTAGTATAACTACAAAATGAAAATAATAAAAACATATAAGAAAATTGAGTTGTCAAATAAAAATGTAATTATTACTTGATTTGACCACCCATTTTTATTATATTTTATTACTATCTTCGTCATTACTTATTTGTTTGACAACTCTAATTTATTTTATGTTATAATTATCTTCATTTTTAAGTATAACTATAAAACGAAGTTAATAATAACATATAACAAAATTGAGTTGTCAAATAAAT
>NW_027339611.1:20096-20771 GCF_000331145.2 Cicer arietinum | reverse complement strand
CCCTAATTGGACTAGAATAAACCTAGGGAGGACGAAAATGATTTAAATGTTAATCCAATGACATAAATGAACTTATTGCATACACATTATTGGTTAATAACCTTAATTGGAATAGAATGAGCTTAGGGAGGACGAAAATGACCTAAATGATTGGTTAAAAACCCTATTTGGACAAGAATAAGCCGAAGGAGGACGAAAGTGACCTAAATGTTAACCCAATGACACAAATGAATTTATTGGATGTACAAGATTGGTTAAAAACCCTAATTGGATAAGAATAAGAATAGGGAGGACGAAAATGACCTGAATGTTCATCCAATGACACAAATGAACTTATTGTATGCACAAGATTGGTTAAAAACCCTAATTGGACAAGAATAAGTCTAGGGTGGACGAATATGACCTAAATGTTCATCCAATGACACAAATGAACATATTGGATGCACAAGATTGGTTAAAAACCCTAATTGGACAAGAATAAGTCTAGGGTGGACGAATATGACCTAAATGTTCATCCAATGACACAAATTAACTTATTGGAAGCACAAGATCGGTTAAAAACCCTAATTGCACAAGAATAAGCCTAGGGAGGACGAAAATGACCTAAATGTTCATCCAATGACACAAATGAACATATTGGATGCACAAGATTGGTTAAAAACCCTAATTGGACAA
>NW_027339611.1:19719-20015 GCF_000331145.2 Cicer arietinum | reverse complement strand
ATTGGGCAAGAATAAACCTATGGAGGACGAAAATGACCTAAATGTTAATCCAATGACCCAAATGAACATATTGGATGCACAAGATTGGTTAAAAACCCTAATTGGACAAGAATAAGCCTAGGGAGGACGAAAATGATCTAAATGTTCATCCTATGACACAAATGAACTTATTGGATGCACAAGATTGGTTAAAAACTCTAATTGGACAAGAATAAACATAGGGAGGACGAAAATGACCTAAATGTTCATCCTATGACACAAATGAACTTATTGGATGCACAAGATTGGTTAAAAAC
>NW_027339611.1:0-296 GCF_000331145.2 Cicer arietinum | reverse complement strand
TTGGACAAGAATAAGCCTAGGGAGGACGAAAATGACCAAAATGTTAATCCAATGACATAAATGAACTTATTGGATGCACAAGATTGGTTAAAAACCCTAATTGGACAAGAATAAGCCTAGGGAGGACGAAAATGACCTAAATGTTCATCCACTGACACAAACACACCTACTGGACGCACAAGATTCGTTAAAAACCCTAATTGCACAAGAATAAGTCTAGGGAGGACGAAAGAGACCTAAATGTACATCCAATGACACAAACACACCAATTGGATGCACAAGATTGGTTAAAAACC
>NW_027339610.1:11097-11824 GCF_000331145.2 Cicer arietinum | reverse complement strand
AAAAACGTCTTGTACGTAGAAGGGCTAAAACACAATCTGCTAAGTATAAGCCAACTATGTGATAAAGGCTTCCAGGTAAGTTTTTCATCACAATCTTGTATAATTGAGCATAAAGATGACAAAGGTATAAAGTTAGTTGGTGATAGAATTAATAACATTTATATGTTAGATTTTAATTCTTTTCCTAGTACTATCTGCTGTTTGTTATCTAATTCAGATGAAACTTGGTTATGGCATAAAAGTATAGCGCATATTCATATAGATCATTTAAATAGACTGGTTAGTAAACAGTTAGTTATAGGACTCCCTAACAGGAAGTTTACTAAGGATAGGCTTTGTGACTCCTGTGAAAGAAGTAAGCTAGTTAAAACTTCTTTTCCCTCTATAGATATGGTCAAAACCAATAGGGTTTTGCAGTTGGTACATATGGACCTTTTTGGTCCTTCTCAAGTGAAGAGCTTTGGAGACAACCTGTATGGATATGTGTTGGTAGATGATTACTCTAGGTTTACTTGGACATATTTTCTGACTCACAAGAGTGAGGCATTCTCAACTTTTAAGAAATTTGCTACTTTGGTTCAAAATGAGAATAACCAGAAAATTATATCCATCAAAAGTGATCATGGAGGTGAATTCCAAAATGATTCTTTTCAAACCTACTGTGAACATAATGGAATACAACACATATATTCATCCCCTAGAACTCCACAGCAAAATGGAGTTGTAG
>NW_027339610.1:10220-10876 GCF_000331145.2 Cicer arietinum | reverse complement strand
GTATTTTTGGGCAGATGCAATTAGTACAACCACACATGTTGTCAATAGAGTTCTCATTAGGCCCCTGCTTAGAAAAACTCCCTATGAGTTGTACAAGGGTAGAAAACCAAACATTTCCTACTTTAGAGTCTTTGGTTGTAAGTGCTTTGTTTTAAACAATGGCAAAGAACATCTAGGAAAGTTTGACCCTAAGGCAGATGAAGGTATTTTTCTAGGATACTCTCAAACCAGTAAGGCCTATAGAATCTACAACAAAAGAACAAAAACCATAGAAGAGTCAATTCATGTAAAGTTTGATGAAGTATTTGCAGAAAACTTGAACAACACTCCTCCTATGGTTGATGACTTTTTGGATGAAGTTGTAGAATCTGAACAATTAGAACCAACTGAAACTGTACCTCCAACTAGTACTGACTGTATAGAACCAATAAGGACTAATGATTTACCTAGGGAATGGAAATTCAATAAGAACCATAGATAACATTATAGGGGATATCTCTAAAGGAGTTGCAACTAGGAAGAACCTTAGACAGTTCTGTAACTTTACAGCCTTTGTGTCTCAGATTGAACCCAAAAACATTAAGGAAGCTCTATTAGATAGTGAATGGATACTTGCTATGCAAGAGGAGTTAAACCAGTTTGAGAGAAACAAGGTG
>NW_027339610.1:0-220 GCF_000331145.2 Cicer arietinum | reverse complement strand
TATTTTTGCCTTTATTTTAGTTTGTAATTTGATTTGGTTTTAAAACTCTAATTAGATAAAAATATAAATTTATGATACATAATAAAATTATTTATTGTAATTATTTTTATTTCCTTTTTTTAAATACATACTTCCTTTTTTATATTTGTTTTCAAAATGGACAAAATTAGGGTACTACAGCTGCCCAGACCCAAGCCCAAGCCCAATCACAACCTATCAA
>NW_027339609.1:10657-11000 GCF_000331145.2 Cicer arietinum | reverse complement strand
CTTTAGTTTTTTAATAATTGAAAACTAAAAATTGTTATATATATATTAAATCTCTTTTTTTTGAAATTTGTTGACCTGTTCTGTTTTGAAATCTTTTCTGTTTTGAAATTGTTATTAGATATGTTGATATTGGTTTCTTTTTGAAACTTGTTGATATGTTTTGAAAGCTTATTATTTTTGTAACTGCATTTATATAGGTCGTATAATATGGATAGGAAATGGATGTCTGCCAATCGATTGTCAAAAGAGTATGAAAATGGAGTAAAAGAGTTTGTTGAGCTTGCAGTGAAGAATGCAAAAGATCCAAATAGAGTCGTTTGTCCTTGTTTAAAATGTTTTTTTG
>NW_027339609.1:0-657 GCF_000331145.2 Cicer arietinum | reverse complement strand
GCTGTAAAACACATGCGCTTTCATTGAATTTAACTACCTATTACAGCGCTTTTTTCACAAGCAATGTAAAACACATGCGCTTTCATTGAATTTAACTACCTATTACAACGCTTTTTTCACAAGCGTTGTAAAATACATGCGCTTTCATTGAATTTAACTACCTATTACAGTGCTTTTTTCACAAGCGCTGTAAAATACATCTTTCAAATAATTATATACGTTGCGAACCCTAATATCCTCTACGTACTGTGCGGCCATCTACGTTGTCTAAGGTATTTTTTACACATGATCTGTTATGTTTTGAAATTGTTAAAAAATTTCAAAAACTCATACCACATGATATGTTCTGTTTTGAAATTGTTAGTTGATATTGGTTTCTTTTTGAAACTTGTTGATATGTTTTGAAAGCTTATTATTTTTGTTACTGCATTTATATAGGTGGTATAATATGGATAGGAAATGGATTTCAGCCAATCGATTGTCAAAAGAGTATGAAATTGGAGTGAAGGAGTTTGTTGAGTTTGCAGTGAAGAATGCAAAAGATCCAAATAGAGTAGTTTGTCCTTGTTTAAAATGTTGTTTTGGAAAACGTGTTAGAGAAGATGAATTAGAAGGACATCTAGTATGTTAGAGAAGATTGCAAAAGCAGTTGAAGAA
>NW_027339608.1:19709-20517 GCF_000331145.2 Cicer arietinum | reverse complement strand
TGTGTCATTGGATGAATAATTATGTCATTTTTGTCCTCCCTAGGGTTCTTCTTGTCCAATTAGGGTTTTTAACCAATACGTTCATTTCTGTAATTGGATGAACATTTAGGTCATTTTCGTCCTCCCTAGGCTTATTCTTGTGTAATTAGGGTTTTTAACCAATCTTGTGCATCCAATAAGTTCATTTGTGTAATTGGATGAACATTTAGGTCATTTTCGTCCTCCCTAGGCTTATTCTTGTGTAATTAGGGTTTTTAACCAATCTTGTGCATCCAATAAGTTCATTTGTGTAATTGGATGAACATTTAGGTCATTTTCGTCCTCCCTAGGCTTATTCTTGTGTAATTAGGGTTTTTAACCAATCTTGTGCATCCAATAAGTTCATTTGTGTCATTGTATGAACATTTACGTCATTTTCGTCCTCCCTAGGTTTATTCTTGTGCAGTTAGGGTTTTTTACCAATCTTGTGCATCCAATAAGTTCATTTGTGTAATTGGATGAACATTTAGGTCATTTTCGTCCTCCCTAGGCTTATTCTTGTGTAATTAGGGTTTTTAACCAATCTTGTGCATCCAATAAGTTCATTTGTGTAATTGGATGAACATTTAGGTCATTTTCGTCCTCCCTAGGCTTATTCTTGTGTAATTAGGGTTTTTAACCAATCTCGTGCATCCAATAAGTTCATTTGTGTCATTGGATGAACATTTAGGTCATTTTCGTCATCCCTTGGCTTATTCTTGTCCAATTAGGGTTTTTAACCAATCTTGTGCATCCAATAAGTTCATTTGTGTAATTGGATGAACATTTA
>NW_027339608.1:0-599 GCF_000331145.2 Cicer arietinum | reverse complement strand
CAATAAGTTCATTTGTGTAATTGGATGAACATTTAGGTCATTTTCGTCCTCTCTATGCTTATTCTTGTCCAATTAGTGTTTTTAACCTATCTTGTGCATCCAATAAGTTCATTTGTGTCATTGGATGAACATTCAGGTTATTTTCGTCCTCCTTAGGCTTATTCTTGTCCAATTAGGGTTTTTAACCAATCTTGTGCATCCAATAAGTTCTTTTGTTTAATTGGATGAAGATTTATGTCATTTTCGTCCTCCCTAGGCTTATTCTTGTCCAATTAGGGTTTTTAACCAATCTTGTGCGTCCAATCGGTGTGTTTGTGTCATTGGATGAATATTTATGTCATTTTCGTCCTCCGTAGGCTTATTCTTGTCCAATTAGGGTTTTTAACCAATCTTGTGCATCCAATAGGTGTGTTTGTGTCATTGGATAAACATTTAGGTCATTTTCGTCCTCGCTTGGCTTATTCTTGTCCAATTAGGGTTTTTAACCAATCTTGTGCGTCCAATCGGTGTGTTTGTGTCATTGGATGAATATTTATGTCATTTTCGTCCTCCGTAGGCTTATACTTGTCCAATTAGGGTTTTTAACCAATCTTGTGCAT
>NW_027339607.1:4557-20577 GCF_000331145.2 Cicer arietinum | reverse complement strand
CTATATTTTCTTTCTCTGCTTCATCTTCTTCCTCTGTCTTTGCAACTGATATCTGCAACTGATATCTGCAACTGAATCTGAACTCTATCTTCACTCATCTTCTCTATTTGCAACCATGGCTCGAGTGAAACAAACACAAGCACATACTCCTTCACCTTCATCATCTTCCACCAGTGAAACTCCTTCACCGCCACCTACTGTGTCTAAGAGAGTTTCTATTCCTACACACAAAATTCTTGCAAAGGACAAGGGCAAGGCTCCTGCTCCTATTCCAGAAAAGATCAAGAAAAGGAAGGAACCACCAAGTGAGAAGTTGTTGGCTGATGCTATGAAAGAAATTGCTCAGAAGAAAAAGAAACCGGTTACTTCACCTCTAGTTAAGAAAACTCCAGCACCTAAAGAGAAGGATGTGGAAGTTATCATTCCAGCAGAGTTTCTTAAACGGAAAATTCATGAAGGCAGAACCCTAGACTTTGGTTTCTTTGATACAGAAGGCTTCACATTCCAGAATCATCTGAGATTTCATGGTCTTGAAGGTTTTCTTTCATCTACTTTGGACAGCTATCCGAAATTGATACGGGAATTTTATGCAAATTTCAAGCTCACTGATGACGGGTTCAAAACTCAGGTTAAAGGTAAAAAGTTATCAATGTCTTTTGAAGACTTTGCTGAGTTGACAGGATTGCCATTTCACGGACAATCAATAGACGGCAGTTCTGATGCGGATGCAGCCGACGAAGGTTGGGAAGCATCGCTGGACAGACACACGGCAGTGAAAGACATCATGGTTGATGGTTTTGTGGAAACCATCTCTTTGCCAATTGGTCAGATGAAGGTACAGCAACGCATGCTCATGTATACATTAACAAGAATGCTTGTACCTCGATCAGGAAATCATGCTGTTGTTCAGAAGCTTGATATTATATTATTATGGGGATTGTCCAAGGAACTTAAGATGAGTTGGACATGGATTGTGCTAAGGCACATGTTAGAAGCTTCACACAGTAAGATCATGTTGCCTTATCCGCAGTTGGTTACAAAGGTTCTCAAGCACTTCAAGGTATCGTTGTTGAATGAAGAATCTGCAAAGACTACACTTATCTTCGGCGAAGCGATTGTGAATCAGATGAAACTGAAGAAAGTAGATAATGTTTGGATTAGACCAATGCCAAATGTTGAACCAACTCCTCCACAAGCATCTGAATCAGCAGCTGAGGCTCCTGCATATGTTTCAAAACTGATGGAATTTATGGCAGCTCAAATGGAACACAACGCCAAAATATTAGAGTCAAATGCAAGGATGGAAGCTACCTTGACATCTATCCAAACATCCCTGAAATCAGTTGTTCAGGATGTTGCTGCAATTCAAGCGCATCTAGGCCTCAAGCTATCTTTTGAAGACATAGCGCATATTGGTCGACAAGCAACTGAGGAACCACAGCCAGATCCTCTAGATCGGTCTGCGACTCACGGTGAGGAGACACCAGCTGAGGATAATACAGCGGTCTCTACCTCTCCCCTAGATGATAGTGAGAACCAGCCCACTTTAGGAGATTAGATGGTCAAGTTTCTTATTTGTGTTGTCTTATTTTTGGTTGTCTTGCTGTTTTTGCTGTTTTATGTTTTATTAATATATATGTATGAGCAAATGTATTAATTGTTATCATATAAATACTGCCATACTACATCTGTTGCATATTTGTTTTGTTCTGATCTGATATACAAGTTATATGATTTCATTTCCTATGCTTATGTTCTTTAACATAGGGGGAGGAATTGTTTTCTGCCTTTTTGCCTTAATTGACAAAGGGGGAGAAAAATTATAACTTGATAACTTGATAATATGCTTGTTGTTGCATTATTAAGGGGGAGCATCTGATGTTGTTTGTTTTTGCTCTGATACTTAATAATGTAATGCTGATTTGATACATTTTGACACATGCTCTGATGATCTGTATTGGTACATATTTAATGCTATGAATTGGTTTCTTTGGTATGATTTTGAAATGGTTTGATATGCTCAAGTTACAATTGTATGAATTGTCAATTATGCCAAAAAGGGGGAGATTGTTGGATTTTGATCCTTTGATTCCTAATTTTGACATAATTCACAATTCAACAATATTCATACTTAATATGATAAATCTAATATTTCAATTGAGCAAAATTTCAGGAACACCAATTCAATCCTACACACTTGGATCAAATAGCTTGGAACACAAGAAATCAACAAAAGTTGAATTCTGAATATGTAAATCGATTGGGAAATCGATTTCATAACAAGGGTGTAAGGAAATCTTAAGTGTTTGTGAATGTGCAATCGATTAGGCAATCGATTAGATCAATTAAAAATGAAAAATGCACAAGTCAGTAGCCTCTGATTTGGAGAAAATCGATTGGTAAATCGATTGAACATTTCACAAATCAAACCTGATGGTAACACATCGATTGGTAAATCGATTGAATGAGTCACAGTGGCACTCCAGTGCTGAGGGAATCGATTGGCAAATCGATTGACAAAGTATCATTTGAAAAATAACCTCACCTGTGACAAATACAATCGATTGGACAATCTATTGTTAACACTTTAATTTTGATAAAGTTTGGTTGCAATCGATTGGCAAATCGATTGAACTAAACACCAGGTAAAAACTTTTCAGGAACATGACACCAAAGCGATTGACAAGTCGATTGATATCAAATAGCTGAGCCACTGTTTTGAAAACAATCGATTGGCAAATCGATTGATATTAAAACTGAATCACTATTTTGAATCACATCGATTGACAAATCGATTGACATCAAAAACCTGAGCCACTGTTTTGAAAACAATCGATTGGCAAATCGATTGAAATAAACTTGTTGAAAACACAGTGAACTCTGAAGTTTGGCAAATCGATTGAGTAATCGATTGAAAATAGTTTTATTAAAACAGTTTCCCAGAAATCGATTAGGCAATCGATTTATACAGGTCTGGACATGTTCTGCTGAAAAGTGTTGTTTTAAAGAATCGATTGGTAAATCGATTAGCTTGTATAGTTTCAAGATTAAAGAAAACCAAGATCGCGATAATCGATTGGCAAATCGATTTAGCTCATTTTATAACTTTACAAAATCGATTGGGAAATCGATTTCGTAGTTGGTTTTTCAGAAACTATATAAGATGTCTTTCAATCTTTATTCTCATAACTTCTAAAAACTTTTACATAACTTTTACATAACTTTTTCCTAACTTTCATAATTTCTCTTATGCTCTCAAAAACGGTTCATGGCAACAAACTAACAACTTCATAATTGTGATTACAGATCTCAATACAGTTTGTTGACAATCTAAGAGAAATGATAATGTGCTCAAGAACAATCCATGAATATCCAGATTTGTGAAGAGCAACATTCATAAAGATTGAAGACCCTTTTGTTTTACAATCTTTTATTCTTTCTGTAATAAATCTTTGAACCAAAACGAACGTTGAAAATCCAGCTAGAAACTGGTGGCTACTTTCTTGGGTGAGAGGTCTCAACAAGAAAGAGTCGTACTTTGATTTTGTGTTAGGCTGCCGATTGTCTACAAGGATCAAAGGGTTGATAGAAAGCCAGCTAGAAACTGGTGGCTACTTTCTTGGGTGAGAGGTCTCAACAAGAAAGAGTCGTACTTTGATTTTGTGTTAGGCTGCCGATTGTCTACAAGGATCAAAGGGTTGATAGAAAGCCAGCTAGAAACTGGTGGCTACTTTCTTGGGTGAGAGGTCTCAACAAGAAAGAGTCGTACTTTGATTTTGTGTTAGGCTGCCGATTGTCTACAAGGATCAAAGGGTTGATAGAAAGCCAGCTAGAAACTGGTGGCTACTTTCTTGGGTGAAAAGTGTTCAACAAGGAAGAGTCGCACTGTGATTCTGTGATAGGCTGCTGAGTGTCTACAAGGATCAGAGGGTATTCAATAGGAAAGAGATCATTAAGATAGATAGGTTTCAGGGAGGAAACTGGACAATCTGTAATTGATTCTTTCTATTGAAGGAGAAGAAAATCTGAAATCCGATTGGATTTTCAGGACTGGACGTAGGTTGTTGTTGACAACCGAACCAGGATAAATCTCTGTGTTTTCTTCTCTAACTCTCTCTCTTTAATTTTCTATATTGCTAACTTTGCATGCCTCAAAATTTAAATTCCGCTGTGCACTTGATACTGATTAATTTGGTAAAGAAAACTGATATATTTTCTGTTATTTCGAGGTCAAGATACCAACAATTGGTATCAGAGCTAACTTCTTGAGAGGTAAAACTTATAAGAAGATGGCCTCAACTGACGTTCTGGGAGAAGGCGCTTCGTTAGCTCGACCACCAGCTTTCAACGGTACAGCCTACATGTACTGGAAGCAAAGAATGCTCATATTCCTGGAAGCAAGTGGCATAGACATCCTTGACGCTGTTGAAAACGGTCCATACATTCCCAAGATTGCAGGAACTAACAACTCAATGATTATCAAGCCTAGAGCCGACTGGTCAGATGATGACAAGAAGAAGGTTGGTTTCAATGCGAAGGCTAAGAACATCATCACGTCCGCCCTATGTGCAGAAGAGTTCTTTAGAGTGTCCAATTGCAAGTCAGCAAAAGAGATGTGGGACATCCTCCAAGAAACTCACGAAGGTACTACTGATGTTAAGAGAGCTCGTGTGAATACGCTCATGCACGAATATGAATTATTTAGCATGAAGAAAGAAGAGTCAATCAGCGATTTGCAAACCAGATTCACACACATAGTCAACAACCTGCATGCACTAGGAAAAGATGTGGATAATGAACAGCAGATTGGAAAGATCATGAGATGTTTAACCAGAGAATGGCAGCCCAAAATTACCGCAATAGCTGAGTCTAAGGATCTAGCAAAGATAACGACAGCAACATTATTTGGTAAATTGAGGGAACATGAAATGGAATTACAACGACTGGATGAATCCGAAATGGAAAGCAGGAAAAAGAAAGGATTATGCTTGAAAGTACAAACCAAGCAATCTAAACCTGAATCCGATAGCTACTCAGATGGATCCAGCAGTGAAAAAGAAGAGACTGAAATCGAATCACTTGTCAAGAAATTTAAGAAGTTTCTGAAGAAGAAAGATAACAAATTCAGAAAACCATCCAGCTCTAAGACTAGTGACATCAAGACAGTTACATGCTACGAATGTGGTAAGATTGGTCACACAAAGTCGGAATGCTACAAACTGAAGAACAAGAATAGAGCTCACAAAGCCAAAAGAGCATATATTGCATGGAGTGACAACGATAACGATGAGTCCTCTGCCTCTTCGGATGAAGAAAAAGTGAATTTATGTCTCATGGCTCACACTAATTCAGAATCTGACAGTGAGGTTAGTTCGCAATTTAATCCAACATATGATGAGCTTCAAGAAGCTTTCAATGAATTGCATGATGATTATGTGAAATCCATAAAACAGTTGTTAAGCACAAAGAAAATGCTTGAACAAATGAATGTTGAACACAAAGAAATTGAAAATTTATGTGAACAACTGAAAAAGGATTCACAAGAAAAATCTGCAAAGTGCATTGAACTTGAAGATACTATTGCATCATTAAAATCTGATTTATTAAATTTTGCAAATAGTAAAGATAAGCTAAATGTCATACTTAGCAATCAAAGACATGTTTATGAAAAATCTGGTTTAGGATATACACCAAATATGCATGTCAAAAGAAAAAATAAAAACAGATCTGGTATTGGTTATATGCAAACCAGAAATGTCAAACATGGTCAAAAATCTTCTATTGCTAAGAGTATGTATGACACCTTTACTAAACCAAACAAATATTCATCCTTTGATGGCAAATGTCATTTCTGTTGTAGAAAGGGACATTTTGTGTCTAATTGCAAATTTAAAAAATTAGCCAATCAAGGATGGAAGCAAGTTTGGATAGCAAAAGAATCTGTGTTTAAGACTGACCCCCCAGGACCCAATCTGAATTGGGTACCTAGATCCAAAAATTAATTATGTTTTTGCAGGTGTACTTGACATCCACCAAGCAAGATTGATATTTGAAAGTGGATGCTCAAGACACGTGAAATGAGACAAGTATGAGAATCTTGTCTTTAACATTAAATGAAGATTAAATGAAGAAAGATTGGTCAACATAGTTGTGTTGATGACAGAGAAAAAGAGTCAATGGCAGTTAATCAGAAGTTTTGTTTGGGATTAAATCGATTGAGTAATCGATTTCGAGTTTGCTCTTTGTTTGTTTAAAGAATCGATTTGGGAATCGATTTGGTTAGCCCAGACTTCAGATTTTGTGGAAAATATTTTGTAACAATCCCGAGCATCGATTTGGAAATCGATTGATTAAGTGTTCAGTATTTGACTTTTGGGACAATCGATTTGGACATCGATTAAGTAACACGGCAAATCGATTTGGGAATCGATTAGGAAAATGACCGTTGCGTACTTTTTTACTAGCCGTTGGACATCATAATTACACAATCGATTAAGGATTCGGTGTAACGGTAAGCAAATCGATTGGGCAATCGATTGATAAAGGTAAAAGTATAAAAACGAACAGGTCTAAATCGATTTCTTCACTGTTTCAACCCAGATTTATATTTTCTTTCTCTGCTTCATCTTCTTCCTCTGTCTCTGCAACTGATATCTGCAACTATATCTGAACTCTATCTTCACTCATCTCCTCTATTTGCAACCATGGCCCGCGTGAAACAAACACAAGCCCATACTCCTTCACCTTCATCATCTTCAACCAGTGAAACTCCCTCACCGCCACCTACTGTGTCTAAAAGAATTCCGATTCCTACACACAAAATTCTTGCAAAGGACAAGGGCAAGGCTCCTGCTCCTATTCCAGAAAAGATCAAGAAAAGGAAGGAACCACCAAGTGAGAAGTTGTTGGCTGATGCTATGAAAGAAATTGCTCAGAAGAAAAAGAAACCGGTTACTTCACCCCTAGTTAAGAAAACTCCAGCACCTAAAGAGAAGGATGTGGAAGTTATCATTCCAGCAGAGTTTCTTAAACGGAAAATTCATGAAGGCAGAACCCTAGACTTTGGTTTCTTTGATACAGAAGGCTTCACATTCCAGAATCATCTGAGATTTCATGGTCTTGAAGGTTTTCTTTCATCTACTTTGGACAGCTATCCGAAATTGATACGGGAATTTTATGCAAATTTCAAGCTCACTGATGACGGGTTCAAAACTCAGGTTAAAGGTAAAAAATTATCAATGTCTTTTGAAGACTTTGCTGAGTTGACAGGATTGCCATTTCATGGACAATCAATAGACGGCAGTTCTGATGCGGATGCAGCCGACGAAGGTTGGGAAGCATCGCTGGACAGGCACACTGCAGTGAAAGACATCATGGTTGATGGTTTTGTGGAAACCATCTCTTTGCCAATTGGTCAGATGAAGGTACAGCAACGCATGCTCATGTATACATTAACAAGAATGCTTGTACCTCGATCAGGAAATCATGCTGTTGTTCAGAAGCTTGATATTATATTATTATGGGGATTGTCCAAGGAACTTAAGATGAGTTGGACATGGATTGTGCTAAGGCACATGTTAGAAGCTTCACACAGTAAGATCATGTTGCCTTATCCGCAGTTGGTTACAAAGGTTCTCAAGCACTTCAAGGTATCGTTGTTGAATGAAGAATCTGCAAAGACTACACTTATCTTCGGCGAAGCGATTGTGAATCAGATGAAACTGAAGAAAGTAGATAATGTTTGGATTAGACCAATGCCAAATGTTGAACCAACTCCTCCACAAGCATCTGAATCAGCAGCTGAGGCTCCTGCATTTGTTTCAAAGCTGATGGAATTTATGGCAGCTCAAATGGAACACAACGCCAAAATATTAGAGTCAAATGCAAGGATGGAAGCTACCTTGACATCTATCCAAACATCCCTGAAATCAGTTGTTCAGGATGTTGCTGCAATTCAAGCGCATCTAGGCCTCAAGCTATCTTTTGAAGACATAGCGCATATTGGTCGACAAGCAACTGAGGAACCACAGCCAGATCCTCTAGATCGGTCTGCGACTCACGGTGAGGAGACACCAGCTGAGGATAATACAGCGGTCTCTACCTCTCCCCTAGATGATAGTGAGAACCAGCCCACTTTAGGAGATTAGATGGTCAAGTTTCTTATTTGTGTTGTCTTATTTTTGGTTGTCGTGCTGTTTTTTTGCTGTTTTATGTTTTATTAATATATATGTATGAGCAAATGTATTAATTGTTATCATATAAATACTGCCATACTACATCTGTTGCATATTTGTTTTGTTCTGATCTGATATACAAGTTATATGATTTCATTTCCTATGCTTATGTTCTTTAACATAGGGGGAGGAATTGTTTTCTGCCTTTTTGCCTTAATTGACAAAGGGGGAGAAAAATTATAACTTGATAACTTGATAATATGCTTGTTGTTGCATTATTAAGGGGGAGCATCTGATGTTGTTTGTTTTTGCTCTGATACTTAATAATGTAATGCTGATTTGATACATTTTGACACATGCTCTGATGATCTGTATTGGTACATATTTAATGCTATGAATTGGTTTCTTTGGTATGATTTTGAAATGGTTTGATATGCTCAAGTTACAATTGTATGAATTGTCAATTATGCCAAAAAGGGGGAGATTGTTGGATTTTGATCCTTTGATTCCTAATTTTGACATAATTCACAATTCAACAATATTCATACTTAATATGATAAATCTAATATTTCAATTGAGCAAAATTTCAGGAACACCAATTCAATCCTACACACTTGGATCAAATAGCTTGGAACACAAGAAATCAACAAAAGTTGAATTCTGAATATGTAAATCGATTGGGAAATCGATTTCATAACAAGGGTGTAAGGAAATCTTAAGTGTTTGTGAATGTGCAATCGATTAGGCAATCGATTAGATCAATTAAAAATGAAAAATGCACAAGTCAGTAGCCTCTGATTTGGAGAAAATCGATTGGTAAATCGATTGAACATTTCACAAATCAAACCTGATGGTAACACATCGATTGGTAAATCGATTGAATGAGTCACAGTGGCACTCCAGTGCTGAGGGAATCGATTGGCAAATCGATTGACAAAGTATCATTTGAAAAATAACCTCACCTGTGACAAATACAATCGATTGGACAATCTATTGTTAACACTTTAATTTTGATAAAGTTTGGTTGCAATCGATTGGCAAATCGATTGAACTAAACACCAGGTAAAAACTTTTCAGGAACATGACACCAAAGCGATTGACAAGTCGATTGATATCAAATAGCTGAGCCACTGTTTTGAAAACAATCGATTGGCAAATCGATTGATATTAAAACTGAATCACTATTTTGAATCACATCGATTGACAAATCGATTGACATCAAAAACCTGAGCCACTGTTTTGAAAACAATCGATTGGCAAATCGATTGAAATAAACTTGTTGAAAACACAGTGAACTCTGAAGTTTGGCAAATCGATTGAGTAATCGATTGAAAATAGTTTTATTAAAACAGTTTCCCAGAAATCGATTAGGCAATCGATTTATACAGGTCTGGACATGTTCTGCTGAAAAGTGTTGTTTTAAAGAATCGATTGGTAAATCGATTAGCTTGTATAGTTTCAAGATTAAAGAAAACCAAGATCGCGATAATCGATTGGCAAATCGATTTAGCTCATTTTATAACTTTACAAAATCGATTGGGAAATCGATTTCGTAGTTGGTTTTTCAGAAACTATATAAGATGTCTTTCAATCTTTATTCTCATAACTTCTAAAAACTTTTACATAACTTTTACATAACTTTTTCCTAACTTTCATAATTTCTCTTATGCTCTCAAAAACGGTTCATGGCAACAAACTAACAACTTCATAATTGTGATTACAGATCTCAATACAGTTTGTTGACAATCTAAGAGAAATGATAATGTGCTCAAGAACAATCCATGAATATCCAGATTTGTGAAGAGCAACATTCATAAAGATTGAAGACCCTTTTGTTTTACAATCTTTATTCTTTCTGTAATAAAACTTTGAACGAAATAGAACGCAAGAAAAGCCAGCTCGAAACTGGTGGCTACTTTCTTGGTTGAGAGGACTCAACAAGAAAGAGTCGCACTTTGATTCTGTGATAGGCTGCTGAGTGTCTTCAAGGATCAGAGGGTATTCAATAGGAAAGATATAATTAGAGATTGATAGGTTTCAGGGAGGAAACTGGAAAATCTTTGTAATTGATTCTTTCTATTGAAGGAGAAGAAAATCTGAAATCCGATTGGATTTTCAGGACTGGACGTAGGTTGTTGTGGAACAACCGAACCAGGATAAATCTCTGTGTCTTCTTCTCTAACTCTCTCTCTTTAATTTTCTATATTGCTAACTTTGCATGCCTCAAAATTTAATTTCCGCTGTGCGCTTGATACAGATTAATTTGGTAACGAAAACTGATATATTTTCTTTATTGCGAGGTCACTGATACCAACAATTGGTATCAGAGCCAACTTCTTGAGAGGTAAAACTTATAAGAAGATGGCCTCAACTGACGTTCTGGGAGAAGGCGCTTCGTTAGCACAACCACCAGCTTTCAACGGTACAGCCTACATGTACTGGAAGCAAAGAATGCTCATATTTCTGGAAGCAAGTGGCATAGATATCCTTGATGCTGTTGAAAACGGTCCGTACATTCCCAAGATTGCAGGAACTGACAACTCAATGATTATCAAGCCTAGAGCCGACTGGTCAGATGATGACAAGAAGAAGGTTGGTTTCAATGCGAAGGCTAAGAACATCATCACGTCCGCCCTATGTGCAGAAGAGTTCTTTAGAGTGTCCAATTGCAAGTCAGCAAAAGAGATGTGGGACATCCTCCAAGAAACTCACGAAGGTACTACTGATGTTAAGAGAGCTCGTGTGAATACGCTCATGCACGAATATGAATTATTTAGCATGAAGAAAGAAGAGTCAATCAGCGATTTGCAAACCAGATTCACACACATAGTCAACAACCTGCATGCACTAGGAAAAGATGTGGATAATGAACAGCAGATTGGAAAGATCATGAGATGTTTAACCAGAGAATGGCAGCCAAAGATAACAGCCATAGCTGAGTCTAGAGATCTTGCAAAGATGACGACAGCAACACTATTTGGAAAGTTAAGGGAACATGAAATGGAATTACAACGACTGGATGAATCCGAAATGGAAAGTAGGAAAAAGAAAGGTTTATCTCTGAAGGTTCAAGCAAATCAGTCAAAAATTGAATCCGATAGCTGCTCAAATGAATCCAGCAGTGACAATGAAGAACCAGAAATCGGACTGCTTGTCAAGAAATTTAAGAAATTTCTGAAGAAGAAAGATAACAAATTCAGAAAACCATCCAGCTCCAAGACTAGCGACAACAAGCAAATTACATGTTATGAATGTGGGAAGACTGGTCACATAAAGTCAGAATGCTACAAATTGCAGAACAAAAATAAAGCTGCAAAATCAAAAGGCAAAGAACCAGTCACCAAAACAAAGAAGGCGTATATTGCTTGGAACGATAATGATGAATCCTCTGCCTCTTCGGATGAAGAAGAAGCCAATATGTGTCTCATGGCAAATTCAGATTCAGAATCGGAAAAAGAGGTTAGTTCACAATTTAATCCAACATATGATGAACTTCAAGAAGCTTTCAATGAATTGCATGATGATTATGTGAACTCCATAAAACAGTTGTTAAGCACAAAGAAAATGCTTGAACAAGTGAATGTTGAGCATAAAGAAATTGAAAATTTATGTGAACAACTGAAAAAGGATTCACAAGAAAAATCTGCAAAGTGCATTGAACTTGAACATACAGTTACATCATTAAAATCTGATTTGTTAAAGTTTGCTAATAGTAAAGATAAACTGAATGACATACTTAGCAATCAGAGACATGTTCATGAAAAATCTGGTTTAGGATATACACCAAACATGCATGTTAAAAGGAATAAAAATAGATATGGTATTGGTTATATGCAAACCAGAAGTGTCAAACATGGTCAGAAATCTGCCATTGCTAAGAATATGTATGATATCTTTACTAAGCCAAATCACCATTCATCCTTTAATGGCAAGTGTCATTTCTGTTGCAGAAATGGACATTTTGTGTCAAATTGCAAGTTTAAAAAATTAGCCAATAAGGGATGGAAGCAAATTTGGAAAGCAAAGAAATCTGTGTTTGACACTAACCAAACAGGACCCAATTTAGATTGGGGACCTAAAACAAAATTCTGATTTTGTTTTGCAGGTGTGCTTGACATCCACTAAGCACTCATGGTATTTGGATAGCGGATGTTCGAAGCACATGACAGGGGACAAATCCAAATTTCTGTCCTTGACATTAAAGGAAGGAGGTTTTGTCAAATATGGAGACAACAATAGAGGAAAAATTATTGGAATTGGTGATATAGGCAATGAGTCAACAACAGTGATTAAGAATGTATTATATGTTGAAGGACTCAAGCATAACTTGCTAAGCATAAGTCAGCTATGTGACAAAGGTTTTCAAGTAAGTTTTTCATCACAATCTTGCATTATTGAGCATAAAGATGACAAAAACATAAAGCTGATTGGTGACAGAATTAACAACATCTATATGTTGGATTTCAATTCTGTACCAAGTGCTGTATGTTGCTTGTTATCAAATCAAGATGAAACATGGTTGTGGCATAAACGCATTGCTCATATTCATATTAATCACTTGAATAAGCTTGTTAGCAAACAGCTAGTAATAGGACTCCCCAATAGGAAGTTTTCTAAGGATAGGTTGTGTGATTCATGTGAGAAGAGTAAACTGGTTAAGACTCCGTTTCCCTCTATAGATTTGGTTAGAACAAATAGAGTTTTACAACTAGTTCACATGGACCTTTTCGGACCTGCCCAAGTTAAGAGTTTAGGTGGGAACCTATATGGATATGTGCTGGTTGATGATTATTCTAGATTCACATGGACTTACTTTTTAGCTCATAAAAGTGATACATTCTCTGTTTTCAAAAAGTTTGCTGCTTTAGTACAAAATGAGAATGATTTGAAAATTGTTTCAATAAAAAGTGATCATGGAGGTGAATTCCAAAATGATCTTTTTCAAAATTATTGTGAATCAAATGGAATCAACCACATGTATTCAGCCCCTAGGACACCACAGCAGAATGGGGTAGTGGAGAGGAAAAATAGATCCCTAGAAGAGTTAGCTAGGACCATGCTTAAGGACTCCAACCTACCTAAGTACTTTTGGGCAGATGCAATTAGTACAGCCACTCATATTGTGAATAGAGTACTGATTAGACCCCTTCTTAAGAAAACACCCTATGAGCTTTACAAGGGTAGAAAACCAAACCTGTCTTACTTTAGGATTTTTGGTTGTAAGTGCTTTGTTTTGAACAATGGCAAGGAACACCTAGGAAAGTTTGACCCTAAGGCAGATGAAGGAATCTTTCTAGGATACTCCCAAACTAGTAAAGCCTATAGAATCTACAACAAAAGAACAAAAACCATAGAAGAGTCAGTTCATGTAAAGTTTGATGAATCTTTTACAGAAAACTTGAACAAAACTCCTTCTAAGGTTAATGATATTTTGGATGATGTTGTAGAATCTGAACCCCTAGAACAACCTATAGCTGATCCTCCAACTAGTGCAGACCCTATAGAACCTATAGAAACCAGTGAGTTACCTAAGGAATGGAGATTCAATAGAAACCACCCCTTAGACAACATCATAGGTGACATCTCTAGAGGTGTGTCAACTAGAGGAAACCTTAGAGAGTTCTGTAACCTCACAGCCTTTGTGTCTCAGATTGAACCTAAGAACATTAAGGAAGCCCTTTTAGATAGTGAGTGGATACTTGCTATGCAAGAGGAGTTAAACCAGTTTGAGAGGAACAAAGTGTGGAACTTGGTACCTAGGCCAGAGGGTAAGCATGTTATAGGAACTAGGTGGGTGTTCAGAAATAAGTTAGATGAGAATGGTGTGATAACTAGGAATAAGGCCAGATTAGTTGCAAAGGGTTATAGTCAAGAGGAGGGAATAGACTTTGATGAGACCTATGCCCCTGTAGCTAGACTAGAAGCCATAAGGATTTTGTTGGCCTATGCATGTATCATGGACTTCAATCTATATCAAATGGATGTGAAGAGTGCATTTCTTAATGGAGACCTACAAGAGGAAGTTTTTGTGAGCCAAACACCAGGTTTTGAAAATCCAGATTTTCCTAACCATGTGTATAAACTCTCAAAGGCCCTCTATGGGTTGAAACAAGCTCCAAGAGCTTGGTATGAGAAACTCAGCACTTTCCTCATTCAACAAAATTTTTCTAGAGGAAATGTTGATAAGACACTCTTTACAAAAACTATTGAAAATGACATCTTGCTGGTCCAAATTTATGTTGATGACATTATATTTGGATCAACAAATGACAAGCTTTGCAAAGAATTTGAAAACTTGATGAAAGGTAAATTTGAAATGTCAATGATGGGTGAACTATCATATTTCTTGGGATTTCAAATTAACCAAACCAAGCAAGGCATTTTCATTAGTCAATCCAAATATTGTTCTGATTTGATAAAGAAATTTAACTTTGATAAGCTTAAGTCCATTGATACACCCATGAGTCAAGGAAATTTCTTAGACCGAGATGAGTTAGGTAAGCCTGTAGATGTAACCAGATTTCGTGGTATGATTGGATCTCTGCTCTACCTTACAGCAAGCCGACCCGATATTATGTTCAGCGTTTGCATGTGTGCACGGTATCAATCGAATCCGAAGGAATCTCACCTCACTGCAGTAAAGAGAATTTTCAGATACTTAGTAGGTACTAAGAACCTTGGTTTGTGGTATCCAAAAGGTTCAACATGTACTTTGGTTGGGTATTCAGACTCAGATTTTGCTGGTTGTAAACTTGACAGAAAAAGCACTTCAGGTACATGTCATCTACTTGGTAATTCTCTAGTGTCCTGGTTTAGTAAGAAGCAAACAAGTATTGCTTTGTCTACTGCAGAAGCCGAATACATAGCAGCTGGGAGCTGTTGTGCTCAAATCTTGTGGATGAAACAGCACCTAATGGACTTCGGTGTTGATTTGGGAACAGTGCCGATCATGTGTGACAACACCAGTGCTATCAGCATAACAAAGAACCCAGTAATGCATTCAAGGACAAAACATATTGAGGTAAGGCATCACTTCATAAGAGATCATTTTCAGAATGGAGTCATCAAACTTGAATATGTGAATACTACAGAACAACTAGCAGATATCTTCACGAAAGCATTACCAAAAGAAAGCTTTTTGAACATAAGGATGAAACTAGGGATCATTGATCCTAGTGAGATATAAGTTTTTTTGTGATTTTGGTATTTATCAGTGAAGTTTTCCAGATTAATCGAGTTGGAAATCGATTACTTGATGAAAACTGTTTATAAAATCGATTTGGAAATCGATTTGGTTAGCCCAGAGTTCAGATTTTTGGAAAATATTGTGTAAAAATCCCGAGCATCGATTTGGAAATCGATTGATTCAGTGTTCAGTTTTTTAACATGTGGAACAATCGATTTGGACATCGATTTAGTAAAACGGAAAATCGATTTGGGAATCGATTAGGAATATGACCGTTGCGAATTTTTAACTAGCCGTTGGACTTCATAATTACGAAATCGATTAAGGATTCGGTGTAACGGTAACCCAATCGATTTGGCAATCGATTGACAAGGGTTAAAGTATAAAAAGGTAAAGGACAAAATCGATTTCTGCATCTCAGTTTTCCAGATTTTCCAGAAAGTTTCAATTTTTTCACTCTGTCTGCTTCATTGCTCTGCATATTCTTCAGCGTATTCATTCTATCTACCTACATTCAATCAATTATTTTGTGATTATGGCTCGTGTAAAGCAAACTCAGGCACACACACCCTCACCTTCTTCATCCTCCACTAGTGAAACTCCCTCACCACCTCAAACACTAACCAAAAGAGTTCCAATTCCCACACACAAAATTCTTGC
>NW_027339607.1:0-4296 GCF_000331145.2 Cicer arietinum | reverse complement strand
TGATAATATGTTTGTTGTTGCATTATTAAGGGGGAGCATCTGATGTTGTTTGTTTTTGCTCTGATACTTAATAATGTAATGCTGATTTGATACATTTTGACACATGCTCTGATGATCTGTATTGGTACATATTTAATGCTATGAATTGGTTTCTTTGGTATGATTTTGAAATGGTTTGATATGCTCAAGTTACAATTGTATGAATTGTCAATTATGCCAAAAAGGGGGAGATTGTTGGATTTTGATCCTTTGATTCCTAATTTTGACATAATTCACAATTCAACAATATTCATACTTAATATGATAAATCTAATATTTCAATTGAGCAAAATTTCAGGAACACCAATTCAATCCCACACACTTGTATCAAATTGCTTGGAACACAAGAAATCAACAAAAGTTGAATTCTGAATATGTAAATCGATTGGGAAATCGATTTCATAACAAGGGTGTAAGGAAATCTTAAGTGTTTGTGAATGTGCAATCGATTAGGCAATCGATTAGCTTAATTAAAAATGAAAACTGCACAAGTCAGTAGCCTCTGATTTGGAGAGTAATCGATTGGTAAATCGATTGAACATTTCACAAATCAAACCTGATGGTAACACATCGATTGGTAAATCGATTGGATGAGTCACAGTGGCACTCCAGTGCTGAGGAAATCGATTGGCAAATCGATTGACAAAGTATCATTTGAAAAATAACCTCACCTGTGACAAATACAATCGATTGGACAATCTATTGTTAACACTTTAATTTTGATAAAGTTTGGTTGCAATCGATTGGCAAATCGATTGAACTAAACACCAGGTAAAAACTTTTCAGGAACATGACACCAAAGCGATTGACAAGTCGATTGATATCAAATAGCTGAGCCACTGTTTTGAAAACAATCGATTGGCAAATCGATTGATATTAGAACTGAATCACTATTTTGAATCACATCGATTGACAAATCGATTGACATCAAAAACCTGAGCCACTGTTTTGAAAACAATCGATTGGCAAATCGATTGAAATAAACTTGTTGAAAACACAGTGAACTCTGAAGTTTGGCAAATCGATTGAGTAATCGATTGAAGTTACTTTTATTAAGAGAGTTTCCCAGCAATCGATTAGGAAATCGATTTATGCAAGTCTGGACATGTTTTACTGAAAAGTGTTGTTTTAAAGAATCGATTGGTAAATCGATTAGCTTGTATAGTTTCAAGATTAAAGAAAACCAAGATCGCGATAATCGATTGGCAAATCGATTTAGCTCATTTTATAACTTTACAAAATCGATTGGGAAATCGATTTCGTAGTTGGTTTTTCAGAAACTATATAAGATGTCTTTCAATCTTTATTCTCATAACTTCTAAGAACTTTTACATAACTTTTTCATAACTTTCATAATTTCTCTTATGCTCTCAAAAACGGTTCATGGCAACAAACTAACAACTTCATAATTGTGATTACAGATCTCAATACAGTTTGTTGACAATCTAAGAGAAATGATAATGTGCTCAAGAACAATCCATGAATATCCAGATTTGTGAAGAGCAACATTCATAAAGATTGAAGACCCTTTTGTTTTACGTCTTTTATTCTTTCTGTAATAAATCTTTGAACCAAAACGAACGTTGAAAATCCAGCTAGAAACTGGTGGCTACTTTCTTGGGTGAGAGGTCTCAACAAGAAAGAGTCGTACTTTGATTTTGTGTTAGGCTGCCGATTGTCTACAAGGATCAAAGGGTTGATAGAAAGCCAGCTAGAAACTGGTGGCTACTTTCTTGGGGGGAGAGTGTTCAACAAGAAAGAGTCGCACTGTGATTCTGTGATAGGTTGACGAGTATCTACAAGGATCAGAGGGTATTCAATAGGAAAGATATAATTAGAGATTGATAGGTTTCAGGGAGGAAACTGGACAATCTGTAATTGATTCTTTCTATTGAAGGAGAAGAAAATCTGAAATCCGATTGGATTTTCAGGACTGGACGTAGGTTGTTGTGGAACAACCGAACCAGGATAAATCTCTGTGTTTTCTTCTCTAACTCTCTCTCTTTAATTTTCTATATTGCTAACTTTGCATGCCTCAAAATTTAAATTCCGCTGTGCACTTGATACTGATTAATTTGGTAAAGAAAACTGATATATTTTCTGTTATTTCGAGGTCAAGATACCAACAATTGGTATCAGAGCTAACTTCTTGAGAGGTAAAACTTATAAGAAGATGGCCTCAACTGACGTTCTGGGAGAAGGCGCTTCGTTAGCTCGACCACCAGCTTTCAACGGTACAGCCTACATGTACTGGAAGCAAAGAATGCTCATATTTCTGGAAGCAAGTGGCATAGATATCCTTGATGCTGTTGAAAACGGTCCGTACATTCCCAAGATTGCAGGAACTGACAACTCAATGATTATCAAGCCTAGAGCCGACTGGTCAGATGATGACAAGAAGAAGGTTGGTTTCAATGCGAAGGCTAAGAACATCATCACGTCCGCCCTATGTGCAGAAGAGTTCTTTAGAGTGTCCAATTGCAAGTCAGCAAAAGAGATGTGGGACATCCTCCAAGAAACTCACGAAGGTACTACTGATGTTAAGAGAGCTCGTGTGAATACGCTCATGCACGAATATGAATTATTTAGCATGAAGAAAGAAGAGTCAATCAGCGATTTGCAAACCAGATTCACACACATAGTCAACAACCTGCATGCACTAGGAAAAGATGTGGATAATGAACAGCAGATTGGAAAGATCATGAGATGTTTAACCAGAGAATGGCAGCCCAAGATTACCGCAATAGCTGAGTCTAAGGATCTAGCAAAGATAACGACAGCAACATTATTTGGTAAATTGAGGGAACATGAAATGGAATTACAACGACTGGATGAATCCGAAATGGAAAGCAGGAAAAAGAAAGGATTATGCTTGAAAGTACAAACCAAGCAATCTAAACCTGAATCCGATAGCTACTCAGATGGATCCAGCAGTGAAAAAGAAGAGACTGAAATCGAATCACTTGTCAAGAAATTTAAGAAGTTTCTGAAGAAGAAAGATAACAAATTCAGAAAACCATCCAGCTCTAAGACTAGTGACATCAAGACAGTTACATGCTACGAATGTGGTAAGATTGGTCACACAAAGTCGGAATGCTACAAACTGAAGAACAAGAATAGAGCTCACAAAGCCAAAAGAGCATATATTGCATGGAGTGACAACGATAACGATGAGTCCTCTGCCTCTTCGGATGAAGAAAAAGTGAATTTATGTCTCATGGCTCACACTAATTCAGAATCTGACAGTGAGGTTAGTTCGCAATTTAATCCAACATATGATGAGCTTCAAGAAGCTTTCAATGAATTGCATGATGATTATGTGAAATCCATAAAACAGTTGTTAAGCACAAAGAAAATGCTTGAACAAATGAATGTTGAACACAAAGAAATTGAAAATTTATGTGAACAACTGAAAAAGGATTCACAAGAAAAATCTGCAAAGTGCATTGAACTTGAAAATACAGTTGCATCTTTAAAATCTGATTTATTAAATTTTGCAAATAGTAAAGATAAGCTGAATGTCATGCTTAGCAATCAAAGACATGTTTATGAAAAATCTGGTTTAGGATATACACCAAATATGCATGTCAAAAGAAAAAATAAAAACAGATCTGGTATTGGTTATATGCAAACCAGAAATGTCAAACATGGTCAAAAATCTTCTATTGCTAAGAGTATGTATGACACCTTTACTAAACCAAACAAATATTCATCCTTTGATGGCAAATGTCATTTCTGTTGTAGAAAGGGACATTTTGTGTCTAATTGCAAATTTAAAAAATTAGCCAATAGAGGATGGAAGCAAGTTTGGATAGCAAAAGAATCTGTGTTTAAGACTGACCCCCCAGGACCCAATCTGAATTGGGTACCTAGATCCAAAAATTAATTATGTTTTTGCAGGTGTACTTGACATCCACCAAGCAAGATTGATATTTGAAAGTGGATGCTCAAGACACGTGAAATGAGACAAGTATGAGAATCTTGTCTTTAACATTAAATGAAGATTAAATGAAGAAAGATTGGTCAACATAGTTGTGTTGATGACAGAGAAAAAGAGTCAATGGCAGTTAATCAGAAGTTTTGTTTGGGATTAAATCGATTGAGTAATCGATTTCGAGTTTGCTCTTTGTTTGTTTAAAGAATTGATTTGGGAATCGATTTGGTTAGCCCAGACTTCAGATTTTGTGGAAAATTTTTTTTGTAACAATCCCGAGCATCGATTTGGAAATCGATTGATTAAGTGTTCAGTATTTGACT
>NW_027339606.1:12962-15000 GCF_000331145.2 Cicer arietinum | reverse complement strand
AGTTCACCATTTTGACCTAATCGATTTGCCAATCGATTGTATAAATATATCTTTCAAAATCTTTTAAGAAATCGATTTGGAAATCGATTGGCAGAGAGGCAGGAACTCAGCAAAACTGCCGAAATCGATTTGGAAATCGATTTGGCAACCCAGGGACTCATCAGAACTGACAAAATCGACTTAGAAATCGATTTGGTCATGCAGGAACTCAGCTGAACTGACCAAATCGATTTGGCAATCGATTGGCTCAGTAGAAATCCTTATTTTGAGTTAGATAATCGATTGCTCAATTGATTTATCAATGCTTTGGTCAGTTATGTATTACTTGATGGTTTGAGAACTTCATTTTGATTTCATTTTTAATTGGCAAGCATTACATGAACTTTTAGCATATGAGAAATCCTTTTAAGGTGCATGCTTAGTTGAAAGGTTATTTTGTGCATTTAAAACTTAAATGTTATGTGTTATCTGTTAATTTCGGTTGGTGACTCTTTACAACTATTGTGGAAATCTAGGCTTTGCCCTTAGTTGAAAGGTTATTTTGTACCTTTTGAAGTGTAAATACTTTGGATTCGTATTTTGAGAAACTTTTCCGCTGCTTATAAATTATAATGACGCAATAATTTATCCAAAGGTATTTCCTTATTGGTTTTTCTCTGTTTTATTTTAATCTCTTTTGGAAAAAAAAAATACACCGTCGCTTTGAAAATCGGGGTGTTACACTAAAAGTTCATATAATGCTTGCCAATTAAAAATGAAATCAAAATGAAGTTCTCAAATCATAAAGTAATACTTACCTGACCAAAGCATTGATAAATCAATTGAGCAATCGATTATCTAACTCAAAATAAGGACTTCTACTGAGCCAATCGATTGCCAAATAGACTTGGTCAGTTTTGTTGAGTTCCTGTGTTGCCAAATCGATTTTGTCAGTTTTGCTGAGTTCCTGTGTTACCAAATCGATTGCCAAATCGATTTTGTCAGTTTTGTTGAGTTCCTGTGTTAAGGCCAATCGATTTCCAAATCGGTTTCTTAAAAGATTTTGAAAGACATATATATACAATCGATTGGCAAATCGATTAGGTTAAAATAGTGAAGTTCCTGCAACTCATCCAATCGATTGGGAAATCGATTTCCCTGCATATTCTTCCAAAAATACATAAACTAACTCAATCACATTCATACACAATTCCACATCTTAACACTTAGCGATTCCCACACGATCACCACGACAAATTGGGTTTCGAATCTCTCACGGACAAACACAATTTACCAGGGTGTAGTCTCTCACGGACAAACACTTGTGCAGTCTCTCACGGACAAACACAATTTACCAGGGTGTAGTCTCTCACGGACAAACACCTATGCAGTCGCTCATGGACAAACACCATTTTCCAGGGTGTAGTCTCTCACGGACAAACACCTATGCAGTCGCTCATGGACAAACACCATTTTCCAGGGTGTAGTCTCTCACGGACAAACACCTATGCAGTCGCTCATGGACAAACACCATTTTCCAGGGTGTAGTCTCTCACGGACAAACACCTGTGCAGTCTTTCACGGACAAACACCATTTACCAGGGTGTAGTCTCTCACGGACAAACACCTGTGCAGTCTCTCACGGACAAACACAATTTACCAGGGTGTAGTCTCTCACGGACAAACACCTGTGCAGTCTTTCACGGACAAACACCATTTACCAGGGTGTAGTCTTTCACGGACAAACACCTGTGCAGTCTCTCACGGGCAAACACAATTTACTAGGGTGTAGTCTCTCACGGACAAACACTTGTGCAGTCTCTCACGGACAAACACAATTTACCAAAACGTAAATCGTAAACGTACCACCTATCACGGGTCAGTACTGTTTACCGAGGTGCCGCCTATCACGGGTCAGCACGATTTACCAAAATGGAATGCATGAGCATACACTGACTCCATCCACAACAATCGTTAAACAAATGCAGATATTAAAAGATTCCCCATTTTTAATACTCATTTAACTTAAACGATTTTCACAACAAACATTAAGCAAACA
>NW_027339606.1:0-338 GCF_000331145.2 Cicer arietinum | reverse complement strand
TTGTGAGGTTACACGGGGTACCATCGAGCATTGTATCGGACCGTGACCCGAAGTTCACATCACGTTTTTGGGGAGCATTGCACGAAGCATTGGGAACGAAGCTACGATTGAGTTCAACTTATCATCCACAAACGGACGGACAGACTGAAAGGACGAATCAGTCGTTGGAAGATCTGTTGAGAGCATGTGTACTAGATGATAGAGGAAGCTGGGATGATGTACTTCCGTTGATTGAGTTCACTTACAACAATAGTTTCCACGCAAGTATTGGAATGGCACCATATGAAGCTTTATACGGGCGCAAGTGTCAAACGCCCTTGTGTTGGTATAAAGACGGT
>NW_027339605.1:17710-18499 GCF_000331145.2 Cicer arietinum | reverse complement strand
ATACAGACATGCTGTTTTTTTTGCTGAATGCTGAAACAACCTTGTATTCGAATACAGAGATGCGGTATTCGAATACAACAATGTTGTTTTGTTAAAAACTTCATTTCTCAACCTTGTTTATGCATCTTTGGCATATGGAAACCCTTTTAAGGTGCATGCTTAGTTGAAAGGTTATTTTGAGCATTTAAAATCTTAATTGCTATGTGTTAACTGTTATTTTTTTTGGTTGGTGACCCTTTACAATTATTGTGGAAATCTGGGCTTTGCCCTCAGATGAGAGTCAGGACGGTCCTACCGGTTCGTACCCTACGGACGGGAATGGAGATGGGAACGCGTGACTGCAGTTACGTTAGGAGGATCTCACGGGGCGCGTGGAGATACTCAGGGTGTATAGCTTTTTGGTAGGATGATCAGATTAGGATGACGTATAGGGACTAGGTGTCCTTCTTTTTGGATTGGAGTATTTTTAGTTTGGAAAACTGTACTTATACTAATATTGTCAGTTTGACATCTTATTTGAATGGGTTCCATGTACCATTTGTTGTTGTGTAAATGTTTTGGATTTATAATTGGAGAAACTCTTCCGCTATTTGTAAAT
The DNA here is from genome assembly GCF_000331145.2 of Cicer arietinum. Taxonomy (NCBI): domain Eukaryota; kingdom Viridiplantae; phylum Streptophyta; class Magnoliopsida; order Fabales; family Fabaceae; genus Cicer; species Cicer arietinum. The sequence goes on along the minus strand of NW_027339605.1, from coordinate 17,901 downwards.
TATAATGACTCAATTATTTATCCAAAGGCATTTCCTGATTTAATTCTCTGTTTTATTTTAATTCCTTTTAAAAAAAAAATATACCCTCGCTTTGAAAAACGGGGTGTTACATTGTGGTATCAGAGCATAGGTTTGGTTTTCTTTGGGAGCTGTGGAACCTTGGTTATAGATTGTAGGTCGACCCATAAGTT
>NW_027339605.1:12525-16255 GCF_000331145.2 Cicer arietinum | reverse complement strand
TTTTTTTAAAAAGCGTTGTCTTTTATCTTTGTGCCCAAAATTATTTTTGATCCAAAATCACTTCACAATCAGTGCACACAACAACAAAACATATTCAAATACCATAAGCAGTTCACACAATCAGTAGAACATAAATCAGAACTCTGTAACTTTTTTAACATATATGTAACTCTGTAATTTACAACCTAAGTAACTACATTCAGATACATATATACAACCTAATTTACAACCTAATTACCTACATTCAGATACGTATATATATATAACCTAATTTACAACCTAAACTACATTCAGATCCATATGCATGTTCATATATTGTGTCCTATGATCATTTACATATAATAACTAACAGAATATACATTATATGCACTAGCTACCATATAATATTCAGATCCCTTGCCCAGCAGCAAGCTATTTCCCAGAAAATCAAATAATTTTCATGTCAAGCACGTACTGACACCATTCTTCCTTTAATTCCATCAGATCTTCCTCAGAATATGATGGACTGGAATTGGCAAAGTACTGCAATATAAAAATTGAACATATTATATTAAGTTAGTATCAAATATATAGATAATTTATATATGAAAATCATATAATGCAAATACCGTACCGTTTCTGGGATAATAGTTTTATTCTTCTCAACAATCTCCTTCATGAATCTCAATATGTAGTACCCACAGTCGATGTTATTTGTTTGACGAGGGCACTTTATTGAGATCCATGTAATGTTATTAGACTTCTGCTTCGACACTTTAGCACCTCTTTGAGCTCGATAAACTTTTAAGGCACTATCGAATGAATAAATGTGATTATTAGAGCATGAATATTTATATATATATATATAAATATTCATGCTCTAATAATCACATTTATTCATTCGATAGTGCCTTAAAAGTTTATCGAGCTCAAAGAGGTGCTAAAGTGTCGAAGCAGAAGTCTAATAACATTACATGGATCTCAATAAAGTGCCCTCGTCAAACAAATAACATCGACTGTGGGTACTACATATTGAGATTCATGAAGGAGATTGTTGAGAAGAATAAAACTATTATCCCAGAAACGGTACGGTATTTGCATTATATGATTTTCATATATAAATTATCTATATATTTGATACTAACTTAATATAATATGTTCAATTTTTATATTGCAGTACTTTGCCAATTCCAGTCCATCATATTCTGAGGAAGATCTGATGGAATTAAAGGAAGAATGGTGTCAGTACGTGCTTGACATGAAAATTATTTGATTTTCTGGGAAATAGCTTGCTGCTGGGCAAGGGATCTGAATATTATATGGTAGCTAGTGCATATAATGTATATTCTGTTAGTTATTATATGTAAATGATCATAGGACACAATATATGAACATGCATATGGATCTGAATGTAGTTTAGGTTGTAAATTAGGTTATATATATATACGTATCTGAATGTAGTTAATTAGGTTGTAAATTAGGTTGTATATATGTATCTGAATGTAGTTACTTAGGTTGTAAATTACAGAGTTACAGAGTTACATATATGTTAATAAAGTTACAGAGTTCTGATTTCTGTTCTACTGATTGTGTGAACTGCTTATGGTATTTGAATATGTTTTGTTGTTGTGTGCACTGATTGTGAAGTGATTTTGGATCAAAATAATTTTGGATACAAAGATAAAAGACAGCGCTTTTTAAAAAAAATGTCATAAAAAGCTAAAAAGCGCTTTTCATTTCAAATAATTAATTTACAGCGTTTAAAAAAAAAACACACATTTTACAGCGCTTTTTTTAAAAAGCGTTGTAAAATGTTGTTCTAAAGCGCTTTAATGCTGCACATTTTACAGCGCTTTCTTGAGAAAGCGCTGTAAAATGTACAAGAAAAGCGCTGTAAAATGCAGACCCATAATATGAAATTATGGGTGGGCATTTTACAGCGCTTTTTTGAGAAAACGCTGTAAAATGCACACCCATGTATGAAATTATGGGTCTGCATTTTACAGCGCTTGTTTGAGAAAGCGCTGTAAAATGCACACCCATATATGAAATTATGGGTGGGCATATTACAGCGCTTTCTTGAGAAAGCGATGTAAAATGCACACCCATATATGAAATTGTGGTTGGGCATTTTACAGCGCGTTTTTGAGAAAGCGCTGTAAAATGCACACCCATATATGAAATTATGGGTGGGCATATTACAGCGCTTTCTTGAGAAAGCGCTGTAAAATGCACCCCCATATATGAAATTATGGGTGGGCATATTACAGCGCTTTTTTGTGAAGAAGCGCTGTAAAATGTGCATAACAAGCGCGCGTTGTATTTACATGTTTTATAGCGCTTTTTTAAAAGCGCTGTTGTATCATTTACAGCGCTCGATTCCACAGCGCTTATTTTTTTGAAAAAGCGCTGTAAATGGCTTAAAAAAAGCGCTATAAAATGCGTTTTTTCGCGTAGTGAGGTAAACAAATCAAATTAATCGAGAAATCTCTATTAGGGACAATTACATGGCAATGTAAACATACAATAATTTCAGTCAAAGTCTTAGCAAGCGTAAAAACAACCAAATCAAAAGGTAAAGTAGACACAGATAACTTCAAACGATTTACACAATCCATAGCAATGAAGGAATGGGTCGCCCCCGAATCAAAAGTGCAGTTAGAGTGTTACCTGCGATCTCACAGTCATGTTGAATCAGATTACCAGATGGATTCCCATCTTCAGCACTCACACAATAAATGCGTCCTCTAACAGTAGGACGGGTAGCCCTAGCTACATTCACAACTGGTTCCACCTTTGGAGCCTTGCAATTCTTTGTAAAGTGTCCTGGTTTATGGCAGTTGTAGCAAGTAGGACTGTTAAAGGTACAAGCATTTGCATAATGTCCCTCTTCTCCACAACGGAAACATCGTATCACTTGTCCCACTTGTCCCCCGTTGTTATCATGTGGTCGATTATAAGGTTTAGCAACTTATTTTCCCTTGTTCCGATAATTCACCCGACTAGGCCCTCCTGGGTTAAAATTCCCTCCTCGGCTAGCTCTCTTATTCTTCATATCCTCAACTTCTCTACATTTTTCCACAAGAACTTGGAAACGTTGAATTCCCAAGGGTAAGACAGCGTCTTGAATCTCATACTTTAGTTCGTCTTGGAAACGATGACACACAAATGGTTCATCAATCCCTTTACGGAAAAATCTGAAATGCCTTGATAGTGATTCAAACTTAGCAGCATATTCGCCCACGGTCATGTTCCCCTGATGCAGTTTCAGGAAATCATCACCCAGTTTAGTCCGGGTACTCATCGAGAAGTATTTGTCTAAAAACTTCCTTTTGAATGATTTCCAGTCCACCTCCTCGTGAGCTGCTCTCATCAACAATCTTGTACTCCTCCACCAGTACTCAGCATCCCCTAACAACATATAAGTGGCATAATTGACCTTCACTCCTGCCTGACAGTTAATCATTTCGAAGATCTTCTCCACTTCTTGTATCCATTGATCCGCTTTCTCTGAATTCTCATCCCCCTTAAACTTGGGAGGATTGTAACGACGAAAGTCTTCTAATCCTCTTGACTCTGCAGCACGGATCTCTCTTCCCCTCTTTTCAAGATCACGTTGAGTCTTAGTAGTAGTCTGTGCAGCAACAGAAGCAGCCATGTTATTCATAGCCTCCGCCATTTGATCATCCATATTAGCATTGGCTCTTGGAACTTCATTTCTTCTTGGCGGCATGGTTTTCCTATAAAACCA
>NW_027339605.1:8369-9510 GCF_000331145.2 Cicer arietinum | reverse complement strand
CGTAAATCGTAAACGTACCGCCTATCACAGGCCAAAGTACTATTTACCGAGGTGCCACCTATCACGGGTCAGCACGATTTACTAAAAGAAAAAGCGTAAATCGTAAACGTACCATTTATCACAGGCCAAAGTACTATTTACCGAGGTGCCACCTATCACGGGTCAGCACAATTTACCAAAAACGTAAATCGTAAGCGTACCACCTATCACGGGTCAGTACTGTTTACCGAGGTGCCACCTATCACGGGTCAACACGATTTACCCAAATGAAATGCACGAGCATACACTAACTCCATCCACAACAATCGTTAAGCAAATGCAGATATTAAAAGATTCCCCATTTTTAATACTCATTTAACTTAAACGATTTTTACAACAAACATTAAGCAAACATAAATATTAAGAGATTCCCCATTCTTAACGCCCAGTTAACTTAAAAGATTTTCAAAAACAAATATTAAGTAACCGAGACATTAAGAGATTCCCCATTCTTAACGCCCAGTTAACTTAAAAGATTTTCAAAAACAAATATTAAGTAACCGAGACATTAAGAGATTCCCCATTCTTAACGCCCAGTTAACTTAAAAGATTTTCAAAAACAAATATTAAGTAACCGAGACATTAAGAGATTCCCCATTCTTAACGCCCAGTTAACTTAAAAGATTTTCAAAAACAAATATTAAGTAACCGAGACATTAAGAGATTCCCCATTCTTAATACTCGTTTAACTCTAATGGTTTTCAAATTCCACACAAAACAAACTCAAACATATTATCAAATTCAATCCACGATCCACAGCAAAACACATCAATTCATTTCTCCACAAAATCCGATCATACACATATCAAATTTCATGAGTATTAATTAAGAACACGTCAAATACGACGAACACAAATCAACATAATTCACCACTCAAACACAACAAGTTTCGTTTACTCAAAATCATACATAAATGAGTTTAAATTCATATTCCACGAAACATTCATCAATAAAACCAAAACCTAACTCTAAGATTTTACCCATAAAGCCTTAGATTCATTTTCCCCCAAATCAACATTTCAACCCTAACAAATTCATTTCCACACAATCACAGATAAGTCCCTAAATGCAAACTAAAAGTTTGGAAGGAGCCCTTACCTTC
>NW_027339605.1:0-8326 GCF_000331145.2 Cicer arietinum | reverse complement strand
TTCCAAAGTTGGTTCCCTAGCACCGTAGCGTGGTAGTGAGCAACTTTCCCTTCTATCTCTTCGCGAAACGAAGCTTAGATCTAGATGAAACGGGGAGGTTTGTGTTTGACGGTTTTGAAATCCATAACACCGTTTTTGAATCTGGGAAGAAGGAAGGAGTTGGGAACTTGATCCTTCTCATCCACTAGCCTTGGGGTTCAATTCTCGAACTTAAAGGAAGCAAAGAAGATGAAGATAGAAGAAGGAGGAAGAATGGGTGGTCACGCGACAGAGGAAGAAGATGGTCTTTCTTTCTTTTTTCCTTCCTTTCTATTTCTTTTCTTTCTATTTCATTTTCTTTCTTTCTCCTTCCTTTCTATTTCTTTTCTTTCTATTTCCTTTTCTTTCTTCTTTTCCTTCCTTTTTCCTTTCCCTCCAAACATATATCCATTATATATATATTAATTATAATTAACAAATATCTCAAAATATCTAGATATTTATTAAAATTACCATTTCATCCATAACGCATTAAATTCTTCGTAAAAGATTCACCGCAGTTAATTTAATTTATTCATTGACGAGTAATTCTCATCGGCATCAAAATATCTTTTTGATCATATAAACTCCAAAATATTAATAACTTTGGCTAAAAAGTCTCCGAGCCAATATCCAAAATACACAAAAATACATAAAGTATACTTTAAAATTATGGGTCTTACACATAATAATGCTATATTGAATGCACCATTTACAATGCTTTTTCTAAAAAGCGCTGTAAAACGAATATAACAAGCGCGCAATATATCAACATATTTTATAGCGCTTTTATTTTTAAAAAGCGTTATTGTATCTTTTTACAGCGCTAGATACTACAGCGCTTATTTTTTTGAAAAAACGTTGTAAATGGCTTAAAAAAGCGCTGTAAAATGTGTTTTTTCGCATAGTGAATATAATTAGAAGATTTTATTTGCATCGATACCTTGTAACCCTTTTGTATCAAAACTGTAGCAGCTAATGCAAGTACAAATGGTGGATATTATATTGGGAATTTGGGATTCTAGTAGTAAAAAGTTGTGTTGTAAGCTCTAATCAAATAGTTGTATTATCCGTGCAAAAACTCCAAAAGCTACTATTCAATATCCACCAGTTTTGGGAAGGTCGAATTGTGTACCCCGATTGGATTTTAACCCTTTAAAATGATAGAAATTCAAATTTGTCTCTTTAATTTTCTTTTAATTAGTAATAAATAAAAAAATTACTCTAAAATCTTACATCGCACTAAAATTTTCGGCTCTAAATATTATGTAGACACTTTATAACTATTTGAAATTTCCTTTTTATAATTTATGGTGATTTAATTTGTTTATCTGAAATTTCAAGATACAAAATTTTTGATAGTAGAAATTATTTATAGGAAATTTTACCAACAAAGTTTTTGCTACATAATTTATACTACCAGAAATTTCTGGTAGTTATTTTTATTTTACCGAAAATTACAAATTTTTAAATTTCCTGTACGTATTATTATATATTTTTGGATTTTTTAACTTTTTTTTTTGAAGTAGCGATGGAAAAATCACCATTATGTATAGATTTGACGGAAGCATTCAAAACTAATCAAATTTTTGATTCACGTGAAGTTGTCATATCTTGGACAAGACAGGTTGGCAGACAATTTCGAGTAGTTGTTATCATTACTTACTCTGACATAGAGACCGGAAAGAGAGGAAATAAGTCAAAATTAATTCTTGGTTGTGATAGAGATGAAAAATATAAGTCAAATAAAAGTAACTCAGGGACTTCAACTAAAAAAATTGAATGAATAAAAAATAAAAACAAAAACTATATCGGAAATTTCAGGAACGAATGAAATTTTCATGAGTTCCATCGAAAATTTGAAATTTCCAGTAGTTATTTTTAAATGCCGGAAATTTCATTTTGAAATTTTCAAAAAATTTCAATTTTCCAGTGGAAATTTCCAGATATTTCAAAAATGAAACTTCTAGTATTAAAAAATAACTACTGGAATTTCGATGCTGAAATTTCTGGTTAGAGCGGTGTTTTAGTATATTTAAACATAAATATTTTAAATAAGAGTATAAATTTAAATGGGAGTGAAAAATTCAACTTTCTTAATTTCTTGGTGCCGTTTTTTATTAGATAAGAATCCCATTCTATATAATTGATTTTTCTATTTATAGCCAAGAGCCAAATCTCATTGTCACAATGAAATATAAGGTAATTATTTTAATTAAATTTGTATGGAGTCTGTGCCAAGTACGGATAATGTAATTGTTTATATACATTTCAGTGAATTATATTTTCAAATGATTTTAATTAAGTTTGAATCATTTTAATTTATTTTATATATAATTACATAGTCATTGATATTATATTTTAGTATTCACATGAATAATATGATAGACGACATTCATTGATTTATTTTTTTAGTCAACGATATTTACCAATTTAATCTACATATGTATAAATATCATATAGTTCATAATATATTATATAATTTATTTTAGAAAATAATAATTTTATTTCACATGAAAACATAAATTATAATAAGTTTTTTGATTGCTTCTCAAAAACAATAATGTTTTTTTTTTTATTGACCAAATACATAAACAATTGGGTTCAATGCAAATTCTTAAATAAAATTACGCAACAACTCATTATAGAGAATAAACTGAAGTAACTAAATATCACTAGAATGGGGGTTGAATGGGGATTTTGCTGTTTAAATATAATTATCTCGTGTTTTAGAAACTATCCTCTCAGTGAGGATACAAACTCGAAGATAGTTATTTAAACCTTTAAATTAGAGCTGAGCAAAAGAAAGAGAAAATGTAAAGAATGACACATAGAACTTTTATACTGGTTCACCCAATGAAGGCTACGTCCAGTCCTCACACACTTGTGAGATTTTACTAATGTTCAAACTGATCAACCTCTCACAGAGGATGATTACACTTTGTGTATTCTTTAGCCTCACCAAGCTTACAATCAAGTTTCAACTATTTCCAAGTGTAACTTACGTGGAAATTACAGTGATATGGATGTGATTGTTTCTCTTTTCTTATACACTTTCTAAAAGGATATTTCAAAGATCTAATGTAGGATTATAGAAAGTATAAAGAGATTATGGATATTGCTCTTGATAGCTTTGAGATACTTGATCTTTTTATGCAATGTTGATGTGTGCTTAATGATGAAGGGTTTGTTACCTTTTATAGAAGTTTTGTGATGATCCTTCCAAGTGACAAGCTCTTTATGACCGTTGGAAAGTTAATTCAAAAACTCCAAGGTCTTTCATCATATTTACAGAACTGCCATCCAGCTGTCCTTGGACAGACTTAGTCCATCCTCGAGCAGGAGGATCACCCTCCTTAGAACTTGGTCTTGAGCTATCTTTTTCTTTTCTCATTCTTCAAGACATGTAGGGCTATATCTTTGACTTTGTGGGCTTCAACCTTTCTGAACTTTGAAGTGCTAGGTCATTTTCAACTTTTGAGAGTGATGTTGACAATAGAGAACCATCCTTAAGCACGTGGGTCATATTTCCTTTCTTCAAGCCATGTGAAGGCTTCTATTTTTGGCTTGTTTCTTGTTGCCTTTCTGAAGATTGACTCTATATTGTTTTCAATCATACAAGAAAGATATATAGGTCTGCTTTTAGCCTTTGCACATGATATGATGGGTTGCTTTCAGCAGTGTTGGGTTGTTTTCCAAGATATTGACCATAGACCCGTCTTAGTATAATTTGTCCTCGTACTTATTCTTTTGCCATCTGACTTCTTTACTTCAAAAGCTTTGGTTATTCATTCTTTAATGAATAAAAGAATTTGTTTCAGTGAGGATCAGTATTTTGCAGATTTGAAGCTTCATCCTCTTACGAGGTCATCCTCTCGAATTCTAATTCTCCATATTTGAATCAGATTTTTCTCCTTTTTGTCTTAATGATTAATAACCTATTTTCTTATATGAATTCACACAAAAGCACATATTTATCATTAACTACAATCATAATCATTTAAATAATTTTCTTATCATTAAAACCATTTGAGAGAGATTTGGTCTCAACAATCTCCCCATTTTTTATGATGACAAAATTCTTTAGTTATGATTTTTGTAATATTTAAGGAAGAAATAATTAAACTCCCCCTCAATCGTACAAGTAATAATTTATAAAAATTTCTCTTTTAACATTCAATAAAAAGCAATATTTTAAAATTATACAATATTGAGGTAAATAGAACTTTCATTAATACTAAGACATAATTGATTAAATAAGTTTCAGCAACTTAAACATAATATCAAAAGGTTCAGAAGTTCCAACATAATATCAAAAAGTTAACAAAAACATACGACCAACATATGACAAAAAGTTTCACATAATCTGACTCCCCCTGAATTTAGTCAGCAACAAAAAGTAGTAAAATTAAAGCAGAGTCATTCAGCAGAGGATGAAACTTCAGATGATTATGAGGATGAAGAGTCTGGAACGTAGGATGGTTGGGCCAGTAACACAGGAAGACGATCATCAGCAGCAACAGAAGGAACCAAGATCTCTTACTGGGCTTTGATTCATCACTCGCACTTTTCTTGTGCGAGCTCCCAGCCTTATCTTTTGAAGAATTATCAAATGTTGTAGCCAAGAAGGAATCAAAAGAGATTAAATGCCCAAGAACCTCTGGAAGAGGTTGGGACTATTCTTCTAAATTTGGGCCATAATTAAATGGTGCATTTTTTGGAGAAAGAGGAGAAGAGTTCAAACTTACTTGAGTTGGAAAGGAGGATATTTCAGCAGGCACGTTCTTAGGAGGGCTCTTTGAAGAAGGGTGGTCATAAGATATATTCATATCAAAGTATAGATCTTCACCATCCTCTGCAAGTGGTAGAGGATTGTCTTCAAAGGCATCCTCAACTGAAGGAGCGACATCATGTGTTGAGGGAATTTTGTTGAGTAGTGGAGATTGAGGAATAGTGGAGTCAACTGAGTCAAACGAAGAAGTGGGAGTGCGAGCTGTAGGAAGAGATGGTGGAGAAACAGTAACTTGAGGAGGTTGATCCTTGATAGGTTCAGATTGTGGATTTTGAGATGGAGAACAAGAAGTCTTCTTTTTCTTTGAAGTTGTTTGTGAGGTAGATGATGAGTTTTTGTCAATGGGGGTTCTTGAGGTTGGAGTTTGTTCAAGAAGATCAAGTCTCATTTGTTTGACATTTTTCATAGATAAGGAATTGTTAAACTGAACATATTGTTCATCAGCAAGAGGAACTTTGAAAAATTTAAAAACTTTGGTCAGGATCATCCCGTAGGGAGCTGATCGACCTAAGACAACAACATTCAACATGAAACTAAAAATGATATTTCCAAAATGGAGAGGTGTTCCAGTCATTAAATGATGGATAAGCAAAATATCAAGCTCGGTTACCTTTTCAAAACTTCCAGCCCTTGGCACTATAGAGTGAACACATATGTTGTGAAGGATACAACATAGAGTGAAAGGTTTGAAGCCACGAGGGGTTTAGGGAGATTTATCAAAATATTTTGGATGACTAAGGATCGAGTGATTTGATATTATGCATACCAAGTCTCAGAAAAACAGTAAGCCACTGCATCATGAAGGTCAAGGATTTGGCATAAAATGGTGGGATTGACTTCCAAGTGAACTCCTTTGAGTATGAAGCTAAAACCAGAGCTTCCTTTAGAACCATTACAAGCAGCGTAGAAGGCTTTCACGAGGCGTGGGTATTGAGGTTCATTTATCCGAAGGAAAGAAGTCCATCCTAGCTGATCAAAAACTTATTCAACATTGAAACCACCTCATTTCAAGTCATCAAGGTCAATGAGCTTTCCATTGACTACAGATTTATTTTTCCATTTGGAAAAATAATTTGTCTCCAAAGCTGGAGAATCAAATAGAGGAACAGTAGAAGCTATTTTGGAAGAAGATGAACGTGATTTTTTGGAAGAAGGTTGACTCTTTTTAGTTGATTAAGTTCTAGACCTTTTCGGAGTGGAATTTTCAGATGATGATTTAGGGATGGATGTCGTAGAAGTGATTTCCTCAGAATCATCTGAGTCAACCACATGGATAGTGTTGTTTTGAGGGACCTTTTTCTTTGAAGAGACAAACCTAGACAAAATTCTAGAGGATCTTCTAATTGGTGTAGAGGAAATGGTGTTTGAAAAGGAGAGGTTTTTGGATTTTGGAGTAAGAGGTTGAAAAATAAATTTTTCTATTTGTTGAGGAGGAGTAGTTTGGTGTGAAGGTGCACGAGGAGGAGAGGTAGCAATGTGATCTACTCCTTGATCATCAGACTCAGTGCTTGAATAATTGTGAAAGCTCTTTTCTGGATCAAGAGAAGAGATTTTACGCTTTGCAGTATGTTTAATGCATGCCATTTGTGACTAGAAGATGAACAGGAAAAAAAATATTTGAGAAGAAGGTAGGTTTTTGAATAGTTTTGCATCTGATAGAAGAAGAAAAAAAAATTAAGTCATGGAAGGAAAAAAATAAAGGAGGAAGAAGGAGAGCCGTTTGATGAAGCGTAATGATCATGACTAGGGTAGGTTATGGGAAACATGATAAATGTCATTTATGACAGTCTGCGCATTAAATGTGAGATGGGATGTATGGGAGTCGTGCCACCAGGCGGACCAATGGGAAACGTGAGGCATGCGCATGCCTTGTCTGACGTGACAAGAGGGAGTTTCACCAAAGAAGACATTGTGTTTTCTGTTGGTTTACCTATCATCTAATTCTTAGGCTTTATTTAAAAGATCAAATTTGATATTGCCTAGGGTAGGTTATGGGAAACGGGATAAATGTCATTTATGATAGTCTGCGCATTAAATGTGAGATGGGATGTATGGGAGCCGCTCCACCAGGCGGACCAATGGAAAATGTGAGGCATGCGCATGCCTTGTCTGACGTACAAGTGTTGAGACAAAATCTCTCAAATGATTTTAATGATAACAAAATTACTTAAGAGATTATGATTGTGGTTAATGACTAACATGTGCTCTTGAGTGTATTCATATAAGATGATAGGTTATTAATCATTAAGGCAAAAAGAAGGAAAACATGATTCTGGCCTGAGGATGGAAAACCACGTGAGGATGGCAAATGATCAAGATGAACCACGTGAGGATGGCCTGCAAAGTGGAAAATCTCCAGATCTGCCCAATTTGTGACCTCACCAGTACAAATGCTTTTATTCATTAAAGAAATATACAACAAAGTCAAAGAATGAATAAGTAAAAGTATTTGAAATAAAGAAGTTAGAAGGCCAAAAGGAAAAGAACAAGAACAACTAGATCTAAGTCTAAGAGGATGATAGAATAGGCTGAGGATGGTCCATTAAAATTGAAAGCAACCCATCAAGCATGTGCAAAGGCTAAAATCAGATCATTTATTGGGTTTGCACGTTTTAATACATGAAGAAGTCAAGTTAACAAAAGGCAACTTCAAACAAGCCACAAATGGAAGATCACATGTTGCTGCCAGATCTGATCCTCGGACTGAGTATGACGGTCCTATGTAATAGGGTGGCTTTTTCTCTCTTGTCAACATCACCTCAAAAGTTGAAATCAACCTAGTCCTTAAAGTTTTTTGAAAAGGTTGCAGCTGACGTGGTCAAAGAAACAGCTTTGTACTCTTGATAAAAGAGAATAGATAAAGACATCTCAAGATCAAGTTTTAAGGAAGCTGGCCTGCATACGGGAGGATGGGTTCTGCCTGGCCTAACAAGCTGAATGGCAGTTCTATAATTATGATATAAAACCTTGGATCCTTTGAAAATGAGTTCCAACGGTCATCAAAGAGCTTGGACCTCTATAAAATGTAGCAAGATCTTCATCATAAAATACACAACACAATTGCATAAAAAGATCAAGCATCTTAAAGCTATCAAGAGCAAATTCACATCCTCACTTCATACTTTCTTTGATCCTACACTATATCTTTGTATATCCTTTGAGAAAGTATTAAGTATCAATCACTCTCATACTACTTTGTAATTTCTTTGTGAGTGACACTTGGAAATATTTGAAAATTGATTGTAAGCTTTGTGAAGCTAAAGAATACACAGTTTGTAATCATCCTAAGCGTGAGGTTGATCAGTTTGAAAGTTAGTGAAATCTCACAAGGGTGTGAGGACTGGACGTAGCCATCTTTGGGTGAACCAGTATAAAATTGTGTGTGTCTCTCTCATATTCTTCTCTTACTCTTTTGTTCAAGTTAAAACTAAAGGGTTAAAAAATTCATCCTCGGTGAGAGGATAGTTTTACAATCTCTTGAAAATTATTTTTAAACAGCAAAATCCCTATTCAACC
>NW_027339604.1:20260-20640 GCF_000331145.2 Cicer arietinum | reverse complement strand
TGATACCCTAAAGAATTCTTCTGCACACAAAGCAGATGTTATAACGTTCTTAGCTTTAGCATTCTAACCTACCTTCTTTTTATCGTCCTCAGACCATTCGACTCTGGGCTTGGGAATCATTGAGTCATTTGTTCTTGCAATCTTGGGAATGTATGGTCCATTTTCAACAGCGTCAAGGATGTCTATGCCACTGGCTTCCAGGAATATCAGTATCCTGTGCTTCCAGTACATATAAGCTGTTCCATTGAATGCTGGAGGTCTTGCTAATGATGCGCCTTCTCCCAGAAAATCGTTTGAGGCCATATTCCTTTTATGAGTTTTACCTCTCGAAAAGTCAAGCTCTGAGGCCAATTGTTGATTATTATGACCTCGAAATAATC
>NW_027339604.1:18380-20033 GCF_000331145.2 Cicer arietinum | reverse complement strand
TCACAATCTCTTTCCTATTGCTCCCCCCTTGATCCATGTAGTAACTCAGCAGACTCACACAAAATCAAAGTACGGCTCCTTCTTGATGAGGCCTCTCACCCAAGAAGATCGCCACCAGTTTCTAGCTGGATTTCTAGCAGTCGTTTTCTTTACAAAGTATTTATTTCAAACAGAATAAAAGAAGTCTTCAATCTTGAATCAATGTGTCTTCTCACGAATCTGGTTATTCAATGATGGATTAAGAGAATATTGTCTTTTCTCTCAAGGATACTTTTTCAGCTCTCTCAATGATTATGGATAATCTTTTTGGCTTTGATCTGAAAAAGCAATATCAGAATGTTAACAACGTGTTCTTAAGAGTTCTTCAGTATTATGAAGAATATTCAAGATGTTTTTCAAGTGTATACATGTGTTGTATTTTGTTAATCGAGAGTTTTTTGAGAGAATGATTGAAAATAGTTTATATGGTTTCTGAAAAACAACTAATAAATCGATTTGCCAATCGATTCATTAAAGTTATAAAACAGGTCTAATCGATTTGCCAATCGATTATCGCGGGTCTTGTTTTTCTTGAATCTTGAAACTACATAAGCCAATAGATTTGTCAATCGATTCTTTAAACAAACTCTTTTCAATAAATTATGTTCAGACTTATATGCATCGATTTCATAATCGATTGCAGATGTTTTGTTCAAAGTAAAAATCACACCAATCGATTACTTAATCGATTTACTAAGTCTCATAATCGATTTACAAATACTCAGAATCGATTTGGCCACAAGCTCAAAGTTCACTGTGATTTCAAAAAGGTTCTTTCAATCGATTTGCCAATCGATTGTGTTCAAGTCAGTGACTTAGCTATTTTGATGTTAATCGAAGTGCCAATCGATTTGTTTGTATTTGCCTGAAAAGTTCTTACCTGATATTTAGTTCAATCGATTTCCCAATCGATTGCAACCAAACTTAACATGATTGAAATTATCACAATAGATTGTCCAATCGATTGTGTTTGTCACAGGTCAAGTTATTTTTCAAATATTATCTAAGCAATCGATTTGCCAATCGATTACCCTAGAAATTGGATTCTCACTGTGACTTGATCAATCAATTTGCCAGTCGATTGGTTTCAATCAGTTTTAATTTGTGATGTGTACAATCGATTTGCCAATCGATTAGCCTGTAAAACAGGGTGCCACTGACTTGTGCAATTTTCATTTCTAATTGTGCCAGTCGATTGCCTAATCGATTATACAATCACAAACAGTTATGTTTCCTTACACCCTTGTTATGAAATCGATTTCCCAATCGATTTACTCAGTCAATGATCAACTTTTGTTGATTTCTTGTGTTCCAAGCAATTTGTATCAAGTGTGTAGGATTGAATTGTTGTTCCTGAAATCTTGCTCAATTAAAATGTTAGATTTATCATATGATGTATGAACATTGTATGTTTGTTAATTATGTCAAAATTAGGATTCAAAGGACTAAAGTCCAACAATCTCCCCCTTTTTGCATAAGTGACAATCATACAATTTTAACTTGAATTGAGCATTTCAAGACATAATATTAACAACATTTCATAGCAAATATGTACCATTACCATATCATAGAAACAGAAGTATCAGAGCATCTTAGCATAACAGTACACATGCT
>NW_027339604.1:0-914 GCF_000331145.2 Cicer arietinum | reverse complement strand
AATTGGACTAGAATAAACCTAGGGAGGACGAAAATTACCTAAATGTTCATCCAATGACACAAATGAACTTATTGGATGCACAAGATGGGTTAAAAACCATAACTGAACTAGAATAAACCTAGGGATGACGAAAATGACCTAAATGTTCATCCAATGACACAAACACACCTATTGGATGCACAAGATGTGTTAAAAACCCTAATTGGACAAGAATAAGGCTAGCGTTGACAAAAATGACCTAAATGTTCATCCAATGACATGCACAAGATTGGTTAAAAACCCTAATTGGACAAGAATAAGGCTAGGGTTAGTGAAAATGATCTAAATGTTAATCCAATGACACAAATGAACTTATTGAATGCACAAGATTGATTAAAAATCCTAATTGGACTAGAATAAACCTAGGGAGGACGAAAATTACCTAAATGTTCATCCAATGAAACAAATGAACTTATTAGATGCACAAGATGGGTTAAAAACACTAATTGAACTAGAATAAACCTGTGGATGCACAAGATTGGTTAAAAACCCTAATTGGACAAGAATAAGACTAGGGAGGACAAAAATGACCTAAATGTTCATCCAAAGACACAAATGAACTTATTGCATGCACAACATTGGTTAAAAACCCTAATTGGACAAGAATAATTCTAGGGAGGACGAAAATGACCGAAATGTTCATCCAATGGCACAAACACACCAATTGGATGCACCAGATTGGTTAAGAACCCTAATTGGACAAGAATAAGGCTAGGGTTGACGAAAATGACCTAAATGTTAATCCAATTACACAAATGAACTTAGTGAACGCACAAGA
Organism: Cicer arietinum; assembly: GCF_000331145.2. NCBI lineage: Eukaryota > Viridiplantae > Streptophyta > Magnoliopsida > Fabales > Fabaceae > Cicer > Cicer arietinum. The sequence goes on along the minus strand of NW_027339604.1, from coordinate 97 downwards.
TTGGTTAAAAACCCTAATTGGACAACAATAAGGGTAGCGTTGAAAAAAATGACCTAAATGTAAATCCAATGACACAAATGAACTTATTGAATGCACA
>NW_027339603.1:19711-21124 GCF_000331145.2 Cicer arietinum | reverse complement strand
GCGCTTATTTTTTTGAAAAAGCGTTGTAAATGGCTTAAAAAAAGCGCTGTAATATGCGTTTTTCGCGTAGTGATTTCATTTGGACTTTCTGAACGATTTTCTTACCCCTTGACAAAAAGGACCAAAATCTATATTTTCGCAACAGACGAAGGTTATTGTTTGAAATTTGACGCGGAACCTGAATCACAGTAATAAATTTAGGAGAAGAATGCTATAAGGGTCTCTTGGTCCTCGATTTCATCTGGGCTTTTCGAGCGATTTTTGTACAACCCAACAAAAATGGACCGAAATCCGTATTTTTTTACAAGACAATTGCTAGTGTTTGAAATCTGATGCGGAACCCGAAACTCAGTTATAAATTTAGGAGAAGAATGCTATAAGGGTGTGCTGTTCCTCGACTTCATCTGGGCTTTTCGGGCGATTTTTGTACCTCCCGACCAAAATGGACCGAAATTCATATTTTTGAACAAGACAATTGCTAGTGTTTGAAATCTAAGGCAGAACCCAAAACTCAGTTTTAAATTTAGGATAAGAATGCTATAAGGGTTTCCTGGTCCTCGATTTCATCTGGTCTTTTCGGGATATTTTCGTACCACGCAACAAAAATGGACCGAAATTCGTATTTTCGGACCAGACGATGGCTAGTGTTTGAAATTTATTGCGAAACACGAAACGCAATTATAAATTTTGGAGAAGAATGCTATTAGGGTCTCCTGGTCCTCGATTTCATCTGCATTTTCAGACCAGACTTGGGCTAGTGTTTTAAATCTTTCCACGGAACTCGAATCACTGATATAAATTTTGGAGAAGAATGATATAAGGGTCTCCTGGTCCTCGATTTCATCTAAACTTTTTGGGCGATTTTCATACGATCCAACTAAAATAGACTAAAATAGTCCTCGATTGCTAGTGTTTGAAATCTGACGCGGAACCCGAAACTCAGTAATAAATTTAGGAGAAGAATGTTATAAGGGTCTCCCGGTCCTCGATTTCATTTGGGCTTTTCGGGCGAATTTTGTACCAACCAACAACAATGGACCGAAATCCGTATTTTTTAACAAGACAATTTCTAGTGTTTGAAATCTGAGACAGAACCCAAAACTCAATTATAAATTTAGGGGAAGAATGCTATAAGGGTCTCCCGGTCCTCAATTTCATCTGGGCTGTTCGGGCGATTTTTGTACCACCCGACAAAAATGGACCGAAATCCGTATTTTTGAATAAGACAATTGCTAGTGTTTGAAATCTGAGACAGAACCCGAAACTCAGTTATAAATTTAGGATAAGAATGCTATAAAGGTCTCCTGGTCCTCGATTTCATCTTGTCTTTTCGGTCGATTTTCGTACCACCCGGCAAAAAGGGATTGGAATTCGTATTTTCAGAGCAGACGATGGCTAGTGTTTGAAATTTGG
>NW_027339603.1:0-1321 GCF_000331145.2 Cicer arietinum | reverse complement strand
TATAGCATTCTTCTCCAAAATTTATAACTATGTCTCGAGTTCCGCGCAAGATTTCAAACACTAGCCCATGCTGGTCCGAAAATACAGATTTTACTCCATTTTTGTCGTGGGGTACAAAAATCACCTGAAAAGTCCAGATGAAATTGAGAACCGAGAGACCCTTATAGCATTCTTCTCCAAAATTTATAACTATGTCTCGAGTTCCGCGCAAGATTTCAAACACTAGCCCATGCTGGTCCGAAAATACAGATTTTACTCCATTTTTGTCGTGGGGTACAAAAATCACCTGAAAAGTCCAGATGAAATTGAGAACCGAGAGACCCTTATAGCATTCTTCTCCAAAATTTATACAGTTTCGGTCCATTTTTTGTAGGGTGGTACGAAATCACCCGAAAAGTCTAGATGAATCCGAAGACCAGGAGACCTTGATACCATTCTTCTCCAAAATTTATGACTGGTTTTTAGGTTCTGCACCAGATTTCAAACACTTGCCATCGTCTGGTTCGAAAATATAAATTTCGGTCCTTTTTTGTCGAGGGTAAAATAATCGCCGGAAAAGTCCAGATGAAATCGAGGACCGAGAGATCCTTATATCATTTTTCTCCTAAATTTATAATTGTGGTCCGAGTTCCGTGTCGGATTTCAAACACTAGCGGTGTTATGAAAATCGTCAGAAAAGTCTAGATGATATGAACGACCGGGAAACCATTATAGCATTCTTATCCAAAATTTATATCTATGTTTCGGGTTCCGTGGCAGATTTCAACAGTGTTTCGAGAATACATATTTTGGCCCATATTTGTCGAGGGGTACGAAAATTGCCCGAAAAGTCCAGATGAAATCGAGGATCGGGAGACCCTTATAGCATTCTGTTTCGGAAATACTGATTTCGGTCCATTTTTGTCAGGTGTTATGAAAATCGTCAGAAAAGTCTAGATGATATGAACGACCGGGAAACCATTATAGCATTCTTATCCAAAATTTATATCTATGTTTCGGGTTCCGTGGCAGATTTCAACAGTGTTTCGAGAATACATATTTTGGCCCATATTAGTCTTGTGGTATGAAAATCGCCCGAAAAGTCCAGATGAAATCGAGGATCGGGAGACCCTTATAGCATTCTGTTTCGGAAATACTGATTTCGGTCCATTTTTGTCAGGTGTTATGAAAATCGTCAGAAAAGTCTAGATGATATGAACGACCGGGAAACCATTATAGCATTCTTATCCAAAATTTATATCTATGTTTCGGGTTCCGTGGCAGATTTCAACAGTGTTTCGAGAATACATATTTTGGCCCATATTTGTCGAGGGGTACGAAA